>NW_025999945.1:8718455-8742694 GCF_001458135.2 Marmota marmota marmota
GGGGGGGGGGGTGGTGGATCAAACCTAGGGCCTCCTACAAATTAGGCAAGCTTGAGCAACAAACCCAGCCCTTTTTGGTTTTTGCCTTTTTTTTTAAAGATATTAAAATTTTAAGTCTTTTAGATTGTTCCAGTTTTATTCTTAGATGCTTCAATTTATAAATATTTTAGACAGTTTGATAAGGAAGAATGAGGGTAAATAATCATTTCACCCTGTCAGAGGGGAAGTAATACTTCAGATTTCTTATTCACTTCTTACCATGGAATATTCTCTAATTACAATCTGAAAGATCTGAGGAAAAAATGGCATGAACTTTTAAACAATACTGAACCTCTGTCCTGTCAAAAACAAATGTTTTTTTCTGACAATATCTTTTCTGAATACTTCCCAAATGTAGCAGTAAAATGCCTTACCTCATCTGAAATCTTACAAAACAATGACGTGGTTAGGGTGAGAATCATTAAATGTCCACGTGTAGATTTTTAAACTAAAGCTTAAGGAGATTCAGAGACTCACTCAACTAGATGCAACTTATTATAAGAAAAAAAGAGGACACTATGACTTAAAAAACTCCCTTCTTGAAGCTGCTTTATTGTCTTGTCACTGTAGTTTAGTTTACATTTTTTAAAATTTTATGTTAGTGGAATCATCTAATATGGACTTTTTTTGGTCTAGTTTTTTATTTTTTACCTCAGCATAATTATTTTAAGAGCTATTAATGTAATTAATTGTATGTCATACCAGTCCATTTCCTTTTTATTGCTGAATACGATGTCATTGTATGGATGTACCACAAGTTCTTTATACATTCTCTAGTTGAGGGACATTTAAATTATTTACCTTTTGGAGCTATCATAAATAGTGCCAATATCACAAGAGATGTAACAGCTGTGAAGGGGCTATAGGACCCAAAGAAGATGCATATTCCAAAGTCAGGTGACAGAAAGTATTTCATCCAGGAAAAAAAAAGATTCACCCCAAACATATGGGAATGTATCCCAGTACAGTCACTCTAGCCTTACAAGATGATTAACAGGTGTGCACCCTTAAATTTCATCAAGAAAACATCTATCTAAATATAAATGGTGTATGATACATTCATGTTTTAAAAATCTAATATGCAAAGAAAAAAAGATCTTAAAAAGGCAGCAATAAAACTGATGTAAACAACTACAACAGTAGCTAACTTGAGCATTATCTACAAATCAGGCACTATGCTGAGCTTTATAAGATTTATATATAGCCACATGCAGTGGCACACTTCTGTAATCCCAGCAGCTCAGGAGCATCACAAATTCAAAGCTGGCCCTAGCAAGTTAGTGAGGCCCTAAGCAACTTAGTGAGACCCTGTCTCAAAATAAAAAATAAAGGGGCTGGGTATGTGGCTCAAGTGGGAGTGCACTTGCCTAGCATGCATGAGGCACTGGGTTCGATCCTCAGCACCACATAAAAATAAAATAAAGATATCGTGTCCACCTAAAGCTAATAAATAAATAAATAAATAACCCCTGGGTTCAATATCTGGTACCAAGAAAAAAAAAAAAAAACCAAAACATTATATGTAGCTGCCAGGCCTGGTTACCAAGAGCTGAGGCACAAGTATCCCGAGTTCAAAGCCAGCCTCAGCACTTAGTGAGACCCTGTCTCAAAATAAAACGTAATAAGGGGCTGGGGATGTAGCTCAGTGATAAAGCACTCCTGGGTTCAATCCCCGTACCACACACATACACACAAAAGATATAGATATATTGCAAAGTGATCATGCTCTCCATTTTACAAGTGAAGAAACCAAAGGCAAAGAGGAGTTAAGAATGTGGCCCTAAGGTCCTATAGCTATAAGAGGTAGAGTCAGATTTGCCTGACTCCAGACATGTGTTTCAAGGCTACGCTAATTCACTGTTTTCTCTTCAGGTCTCACGTGCTTTCCAGCTGGCTTAGAAGATACCTTCTTTGAGCCAATGATACTATCACTTAAACCACACTACTACTCTGTTTTTAATTTTGTACACATCAAGTAACTTTCTAATGTTTACTTGTTTATAACAGCCTATTTTCTCTATGGAAAAAAAGCATCCTCAATTTTCTTAACCAGCCACTGCTTTCCTGAAAGTATGGCTCAACTTCAATTGAGTCCCTTCCAATAATCAAAAATTCTGGATAAAGTTTTAATATCTGTGACTTCATCTCAATTATTTCTATATGAAACTTGAAGGAAAGGAAGGAAGACAGGCCAGTAACAGGATAGAAGACAGAAAAAGGAGACAAAAACTACACAAATATGTATGTGTGCATGTGTGCTACATACATTGCTGGATGATCTGGGCTTAACTCTACAAAAGGGGAGAAAAGTTTTATCACAGCAAATATGTCAAAGCCTGAAAGTCCCAGAAGTACCTCCCAAAGAGGATTATGATCACCTCAAGTTAGAGCCAAACTTCAAAAGAAAATTCACAGTAAGCAGTGCAAATGTCAAATTCTGGTTGTTTTATTTTTGTTTTTGTTTTCCAGTACTGGGGATTGAATATCTGAGCTACATTCCCAGCCCTTTTATTTTTTGAGACAGGGTCTTACTAAGTTGCTTAGGGCCTGGCTAAATTGCTGAGGCTGGCCTTGAACTTGTGATCCTCCTGAGATTGCAGGCATGTGCCACCCACTGTGCCTGCTGTTTATTTGGTTTTGTTTCTTGTTGTGCTGGGGTTAGAACCCAGATTCTCATGCATGCTAGGCAAGTGCTCTACCATTGAGCAACATCCCCAGCCCAAACTCTGGTTGTTTTTATGGTGTATTTTGAGCAGTCAACAGGGCTCCATGTGAATATTGATGCCTTTCCACAAAACCATGTGAATATTGATGCCCTTTCCTATGTGCCGTCCTACTGCAACCATGTGGAGCTCATCAACATTTGATAAAGATAACAGCAAAATGGCCCTTTTAGTACTCTGAAATATATCAGACCACCACAGAAGATACATGCTGAAAGCAGGCATTAAAATTACCTAATCAATCCCCTTCTCTCAAAGATGAGAGAAATGAGGCTAAAAGGGTGATTTGAGCAACATGTACAAAGTGGAAAGGACTTAAATGAAATATCTTATTTAAAAGCAGAGAGTTAAAGAAAATCAAATCAAAGATAATCAAAACCTTTTAAGAAGAAAAATGTCTTTTAGTTTCTTTTTTACCCAAAATGTCACAAATTACACTCTCTCCTTCTTGCAAAAGATGGCTTACATCATGTCAAATTAGATCTTTTCTCAGATACATACTAATTGCTTCAGGCAGACACACTACCATACTGTTCTTTTATATTCAACTCTAAGTCCCATCATCTAACTGAAGCATTTTCACAACTAATTATTGCTAAAACTCAGCAAGATAAGTATGCTTATTAATTCCATCCCTTTAGAAAAAAAAGTAGAGGTAGCATAATCTAAATGTAAAGTGACCCTTCTTTTAGAAATTAGATAATGAAATGAACATGACAGTGGACGCCTTGAATCCGAGCTACTTGAGATCCTAAGGCAGGAAGATCCCATATTTGAGGCCAGCCTGGGCAACTTTGCAAGATCCTGTCTTAAAATGAAATATAAAAAGGGATGGGGAAATAGCTCAGTGGTAGAGCACTTTCCTACCATGTTTGAGGCCCTGGATTCAATCTCCAGCATCAGAACCAAAGAAAAAAAATTAAAAATGAGAATTAAATACTTCAGAATTTTTATTATTTCTAAGACCCTCCAAAGGAGGGGATACCAGCTATATATTTATATTTTTAAAATGATTAACCTGCAACACAAAGCCCTGCCAGTGGTTCTCAGCAGTGCTCACTGGTAAGCACAATGCATCTCAGAACAAAGGAAATGTGGAATACATATTTTGGAAATATCTGTCTTAAGGAACTTCATTTGTATTTCAATATCTTTAATCAAGAGGAAAAGGAGCTGGGTGCAGTGGCACATGCTTGTAATCACTGCAGCTCGGGAGACTGAACCAAGAGGATCATGAGTTCAAAAGCCAGCCTCAGCAAAAGTGAGGCACTAAGCAACTCAGTGAGACCCTGGCTCTAAATAAAATACAAAATAGGACTGGGGATGTGGCTCAGTGGTCAAGTGCCCCTGAGTTCAATCTCCAGTACCAAAAAAAAAAAAAAAAAAGGAAAAGGAATAACACAGCCTTAGATTTACCAAGTGTTTCTCCCATATGTATATAAATCAGTTTGACTATCTGGGAGGATGAGAGAGGACAATCTGATCTCACTCACTTGATAGAAGAGAAAATTTCAATTCTGAGATATTCAATGGTCCTTGTGACTGTCAATTTCTATTCAGAGACTATTCTTCTGTAAAGCTATTTGGTCTACAACACTAGAAAGAGACTTGATGCTAGCTAGACATTTTTTCCAGTGTTAACTGATATAATACATAATAACTGATATAATATACATATTATATTATATACATAATATATCATGACTTTCTGGTATATAATTTTTGTTGCTCTAGTACTTAACCCAACAATTATACTAGTCAAAACAAATTTTAACCTACAAAGCTACTGACACCTATAACATGCAAATTTCACTAATGTGGGAGACCCCTGGATGTTCAGCTTAAAATACATGTCAGCTATTTGCCCATAACGAGAAGATTCTGAGTTATGTATGAACTAATTGATTTATCCATTCACATTCTCTTCCCTACTCCTCCCACTTAATCTCCTTCCTTCATTGCCCCACTTTAATGATGTAGAGTGAGAGCTGGCAAATATTTTCTGAAAAGGGTCAGATAGTAAATAGGGTAGGCTTTGTAAGCTCTGCTTTGTAGCACGAAAGGAGCTTCAGACAATCTATAAATGAATGGGTGTGACTATGTTCCAATAAAATGTTATTTACAAAAACAGGCACTAAGAAACAAAATGCAGGGCTGGGATCCTGGCTCAGTGGTAGAGCACTCGCCTAGCACATGCGAGGCACTGGGTTTGATCCTCAGTACTACATAAAAATAAATAGGTAAAATAAAGGTATTGTGTCCAACTACAACTAAAAAATATATATATTAAAAAGGGAAACAAAATGCATTCTGCTGTCATGTATAACTAATTAGAACAAACTTAAAAAATAAAAATAAATAAAAAACCAGGCATTAAGCCAGATTTGACTTACTGGGCTATAGTTTGCCAACTCTGCCACGGAGTCATAACTTTAGCCAACACAGAATCATGTACAGGACTTCTTAATACACAGATTTCTGAGTCCCATCCTTAAACTGATTAAGTAGGTATGTAGAAGAGCTGGAAACTTTGCATTTTTAATAATTTCCTAAGGGAGGCTGATGTGTTAATCCCAAGGACCACACTTTTGAGAACTACTGGTATAGAATAATGGCCGACACTACGTTCAATGAAAGGTTGAAATATAATGAACAGTTAATAAGAAAGGTGGAAATCATATGTTGCAAACATGATTGTTGTTTTTACAGAATATTTCATATAAGGACTTACTGTTAAGTGCCATAATATTATCTGTTCCCGGATGGTGGAAATTTATTCCCATGCGACCTAAAAAATAAAGTAATTTTATTTTAAGCCAAAGAAAAGAAAACTCAGTATAATAATTTCAGATACATTATAAAATATTAACATTACAAAAAGTTAAAACAGATCAATCTATAACAAAAATGCTACCAAAGGCCAAAGCAATTGCAATTTTGTAAATCAAGTCATAAAACATACACATGAAAAGTCTTAAAACAAAGGCAAAGTCTCAATACAAATAAAATACAACAAAACAAAAAAGAAGCTTCTGTTATAATAGTCTGAAATTTTCACATCTTCCACATTCCAATTTGAACATGCCAATTCCCTGGATTAAGAATTTAATTTAAACAATCATTCATAGTGCCTTTGAAATTCAAGCAGCCAAAAAAAAAAAAGTATATAAACTTGAAGCTTAGAGAGAATAAAAAGAAACAGGTTTCATAATGGCTCAAAATTGCAACATAATTATTAGAATGGCAACCAGAAGAAAGATAGTGAAATTTATGTAACAGAGTGGGGAAAAAATTACTGGTTTAAAAATATATATAGTTTTTATGCTTCCCCCATCATTAACTAGTTTTATGACCTTGGGCATAATATTAATTTCCAGACCTTTATTCTTACAATTATTACAGGAGTTGAAAATTTTTGGCCATATTGGTCAGCTGCCTGTTTTTGTATGTCTCTGAGCTAAGAACTATTTTGACATTTTTAAAGGGTTGCAAAATCAAACAAAAACAAATAATAATATGTGACAGAGGCCATGTGGCCTATAAAGCCTAAAATATTTACTTTTTAGCCCTTCACAGAGTTTCGAAACCTCTGGTCTACTAGATGATGAGCTGGAATCAGAAGTTTCAACTAATGACCCTCAGGGATAAAAGTGAAAGATGTAGATATTTGATTTTTTTTCATTTGTTATTTGAGACCAAGAAGTGGATATATCAATAGAAAAATTACACAGTATCTTGTATGGGGGAAAATGTACTTGGTAAAATTTTTTGACCAATTCTTTCAACAAAACAGTTATTAACGCAACAGTTTTTAAAGCTAATATGTATAAACTTGGTTCTACAAGGTTTTGTTTTGTTGCTGTTCTGAGGACTGAATTCAGAGAATCACTCTACCACTGAGCTTTTTTTGTTGTTGTTGTTTTTGTTTTTTGGTACTGGGAATTGAACCCAGGGGTACTTTACTACTGGGTTACATCCCAGCCCTTTTTAAAATTTTTTGACACAGAGTTTCCCAAAGTTACTTAGGGCCTCAGTAAATTGCTGAGGTTGGCCTCAAACTTGCAATCTCCTGCCTCAGCCTCTCAAATTGCTGGGATTATAGGCATGTACCACTATACCTAGCTCTTTGAGGTTTTAATGTCCAGTTATGTCAAGGATTATGAAATTCTCAGAAAATGTTAACTCTATTTCACAACCACTATTTAAATTTAAAAATGTCAAGCATATATGTGGGGAGAAAACAGTTATTAACAGAAAGCTGGAGATAAAGTAAAAGCGATCGATTTTTACAATGAATATGATTTTATACATAATTGCAAAAGAGACAATTATTACTTGGTATTAAACTCTGTTATTGAAGATTAGAGGAAAAACAGCATCATCAAGCTCTTCTGGCCCAAAAGAAAAGCATCACAGAAGAAGAAACAGAGCAGTTGCCTCGAATAAAAAGGAGGAATTATAAATTACTAGGGAAAAAATTATGTTTTTTTAACCTAAACAAAACATCCTAATTTCTTAAATATTCTATGATAATTTGTGAAAGGTCATTTCATACTAAGAATTAGTGAAGGGCTGGGGGTGTAGCTCATTGGAAGAATACTTGCCTAGTGTGTGCAAAGCCCTGGGTTTAATTCTCAGCTCCCTCAAAACAACAAAAAGTGTATAAAAATCAAATCCCTCAGAAGTGTAGGTGTATCACTTGCATTGGGGTGTGTGTGTGTGTGTGTGTGTGTGTGTGTGTGTGTGTGTAAGAACAGAAAAATCATCAACAATTTATGAATTCTAATAAAATTTTTCTAATTTGCCAGTAAGCATTTTACAGGGATTTCAATAAAAATGATTTTGTTTTTATTATTTTAAATCTTATTAGGACAAAGAATATTGCAATTGTCCTAGTTTTGTGGAGACTATCTTGCTAGCATTTATAATATACTAAAATTCCTATTCAGAATCCATTATAATGGTTTTGACAGAAAATCCATGCCTATTTTTATAGATTTCAGACCTTTTCGTATTTATTAGAAGCTAATTATTAGAAATTTCAAAAAGTACCCCATTGTTGGAAGATACACCTAATGTATCTACATATGCAAATGTTCCATATGCCTTGTTATGTTTTCTGATTTTTAAGTCATTTTAAAGTCCCTGAACATTATGGTTCATACTATATGTAATGAGTGCTATCTCCTACCATCACCTTCATCAGAAACTATTATAGAAGAATCTGTCACCAGAACAGGGTTTTGACTCAGTAAGAACAATTTACATTCTGGCTTCAATTAGCTATACCAGTGTTCTCTCCTCCATTATTTCCAGAATCCTGACTACCAAATACTAATATACATGAATATTAGATGTGACTCAGAGAAGGGTGTAGTTCCTACAAAGCTAGGTTCCCTAATATTACTAGAATAATAAAGGGTTATCAAAGAAATCAAGTAAAGCCCAAATTCAACTGATCCTCATTCAACTTCTTTTATTCCGTATGTCTACGTTTGTAGGAAAGAATTATGTAGTTTATAGCCACTACACCAAATAACAATTTTTGTATATTTCTGGATGGACAAATATTCTCAAACTTGAAGGGGTGCTGCTTTCATCACTCAAAACTTAGATCCTTTTTGACTCTTTTCATAAGAGGTTAGAACTTTTCAGCTTAGACAGTTGAACTGGAAGGAAGCTGGGTTATTTTCTAATTATCATTCTCTGTCCTGTACTGATTACTTCCAATTCAATCTTTTTAAGAAGCAAAACAAGAGCCTTAGGCACTGTTTTGCAGATGGAAGGCATCACTAATTGCTGAAAAGCAAAGCACTTTTTACTTTTCCTGGTATTCTCCCTAATTCTGTTTGACTTCAATGGATCTGTGGATGAAAGCTAACAACACATGCTTTTATTTAAAAAACCTTGGGGTCAATGCCAGAACCATATAACCAATTATTTAAATATAATTTAATTTTCCCCTCCAATTAAATGTAATTTTTGTTTCATTATGTTTTGTTTTGTATTGTTTTGGTAAAATCACTTATGGATCAGAGCTGTAGCTCTGTGGCAGATTACTTGCCTAGTGAGTGTAAGGCCCTGGGTTCAATCCTCAGAACTGCAATAAATAAATAAATAAATAAACTCACTTATGGCTTCTGCAAGCTAGTTACCTCTTCAAAAATTAATGTTTAGATTACAAAATGCAACAGTTTCACTGGAGATACATTAGATAGTACAGGAAAATGAAGATTTTATATCATTAAAGACAAGCACAGTTATCATTTTGATTTATACTCTTCCAATTTAGGGAGTGTGCATATGGGATGGTTTCTTTTCTAAGACTAGAATTTTTCTATATATTCTTTCTTAATATGTTGTATGTATTCATTTTTATGGTTGTTAAGGGGTTTCAGACAAGAAAGAAAATATATAACAGCAAAAGGAAAACTAGTTCCAAATTCAGATGAGGCCATTTCTTTTTTATTCCTTTTGTCCAACAAATACTGCTGTTTAATCAGCTGTGAAAATAGAATCAAGTGTGTGACATCTGGTGATTTTTGTTAATGCAGTCTGGTGCTGCCAGTGTGACATTTTGTCACCTGTCCATGGTCTGCTATTTTTAAATTGTTCTTGTCAGCTAGCTATCTTTTAAGTATAGTGCAAAATATAAGGTTTCAAAAACTGGAAGGCATACTTGGTTTTACTGAGTTAAATGATGCTGTGGAAATCTGAGACTATGTCCCACTTTGCCTACTACATAGCACCTGATAAATAAGGTTGAGAGGGGATAGAGGGAGAATTTAGAGAAAAGGGTTACAAATGGTTATTTATACTGTAAAAATCAGTTCCATAAGCTTAATTCACATTTATATTTTAAAATCTAATTATTAAGACTAAAGTTTCAGAGTTCAACTAAAACTAAACTTGAATGTGTCCAAAATAAAACTTGGAATTTTTATTAATTCAAAATTAATGATGAAATTCATTTCTTTACTTGTGCAATATGTTATAAATTGGGGAAAAACTGCTGTACCTTCCTCTAATCACCACCTTCAGAGAGCTTTACATAACAACATATTAGCGCTATATTCCAAAAAAGATTATAAGGTAAAATGTATATTCTACTGAATATTATTTCCCACCACTTTTTTCTAAAAATTTGGCAACATATTCCTTAAGAAAACATATTCATAAAAAAGAAAATGTATCTATAAGATACAATATGTAAAAATATAGAAAAAAAATTAAAAAATTTCTCTAAAGGAAATCATTAAATTCTGGTACTATGTATTCTAAAGATGTCCCAAATAACTAATCAGCAAAGTAAAAGGCTTAGGCCTAAGTTTAATTCCTAGTTTCTTCACCTACCAGTAATGAATAATTTTCAGCATTTTTCCCAGGCTGGTCTTCAAACTCATGGGTTCAAGTGATTCTCCCACATCAATCTCACAATGCTACCACACCTGGCTTCAGCAAACTGTTAAATCTTTTGTGCCCCTGTTTCACTTAAGATTGTACTTCAGAACAATAAATCAGAATTTCTAAATCCTTTTCTTTTAGAACTGTCAGATGATTAAAATGCTATATGTAAAGCTAGGCAAGGTAGTGTAAATCTGTAGTCCCAGCTACCTAGGAGGCTATGATGGGACGACTGCGTGAGCCCAGGAAGTTTGAGGCCACCCTGGACAACAAAATAAAACTCGGTCTCAAAAAAAAAAAGTTGATGGGCATGGGCTGCATTCAAGGCCTTGTCTCAAAATAAAAAAACAAAAAGGGCTAAGGATGTGGCTCAGTGGTTAAGCACCCTGGGTTCAATCCCTGGTACAAAAAAAAAAAAAAAGTTGAAAAATCACTTCTTGCTGATTCAGAACCAGTCCCCTAATAGAATCTGTTCTGTGTGTGTGTGTGTGTGTGCCTATGCTCATGCGCATGTATATATGTGCACATGTGCACTTGTATGCATTTATACATGGTACTGGTGATCAAACCCAGGGCCTCATGCTTACTGGCAAAGCTCTACCACTGGTGGAATCTGCTAATTTTATACAAGATGCACTGATAGGCTAAAGAGAGATAACAAAAATAAAACTAAGCAATGATTCAAGCATCAGAAGTAAAGAGACAATATATTTTTCTAGAACATCCAGGAAGTCAGTCATCAAAATGTAGTGAAGATGCATTTTTCTTACAAGAAAATCTCAAAATTCCAAAAAAGGGGGACAATTTTGTGAAAGTCTCTATAATACTAAATTTAAATTGTGATGAATAAAAAAATGCCTTTATAACAACAAAGGGATAGCATTCACTCCTTCCAAGTTCTGTCAATTTAAATGTACCTAAAGCACTATTACCAGAAGATACGCTGGTTTTTCCTCAGACTGTTTTAGTATACCTTTGAAAAGCAAAACCCTCAATATCAGTTCTTAACTGATACCTGCTCTTTTCATTTTTCAAGTTTCACAAATGGCAAAGGAACAGAAAATTCAAATATATTATTAAAACTCTTCATTAGGCCCTACTCCCAGTCAGCCAGATCTTTTGTTTTAAGGAAATGGCTCAGGATAAAGCAAAAGTGACTCCCTCCCTGTTTTCTGACTAGATGCCTGCTATGTTGTGCTTCCCTAGCTAGAGGATAGGATCTTTGCTTCCCAGTATCACCAACTCTGCCAGCACACTGAAGTTGGTATTCCCTTATTATTCTAGAGTACGGAGAATATGACTAATGAAATCAGGTTTTCAAGTCAGGGGACAACTATAAAGACTGTATAGAGATGAATCTTCCCTCTACCTTTTTTTTTGGTCAGGGGAATAGTGGGGAGTGAACCCAGGGGAGATTTACCACTCTGTTACATGCCCCCCTTTTAAAATTTGGAAAAAGGTTCTAAGTTACTAAGAGTCTCACTAAATTGCTGAGGCTAGTCTTGAACTTGTGATCCTCATACCTCAGTTTCCCAAGTCACTGGGATTACAGATGTAAGCCACTACATCACCTCTGTGTATGTGTGTGTATGTTTGAGGGTGGGGATTCTGGGGATGAAATCTATGCTCACAATCACTCTATCACTGAGTTTTATCCCTAGCCCTTTTCCTCTCTTATCCTACTTCTTTCAACACTAGAAATCCCCTTAATCATCATAGTTATGAGAAGAGTTGGCTTTCCCTTCAATCTACTACAAATAAGAGCGGAGATCAGCTGGGTATGGTGGCACATGCCTGTAATCCCAGCAACTCCAGAAGCTGCAGCAGAAAGATTGCAAGTTCAAGGCCAGCCTCAGCAAATTTAGCAAGACCCTGTCTCAAATAAAAACATTTTTTAAAAATGGTTAGTGATGTAGCTCAATGATAGAGTACCCCTGGATTCAATCACCAGCACTTTTTCTTTTTTTTTTTCCTCCCCTGAAGAAAAAGTAAATTGAGCTCTAGGGGAAAAACCACCAAGACAAAGAAACATACAAAAGACAATTACTAGCCAGGCTCAGTAGCACACACCTGTAACCCCAGCCACCTGGAAGACTAAGATCACAGGTGTGAGATCAGATTGGATAATTTAGTCAGACTCTGTCTCAAAATAAAATAAAAAAGGCTGGGGGTGTAAGCTCAGTGGTAAAGCATTTGCCTAGCATGTGGGAGGCTCTGGGTTCAATTCCCAGTGCTACAAAAACAAAGAAAACAAAACTCCACCACCCTATACTTGATATCTGAGACCATTAAAATAGTGTTCCTATATTCAACTGGAATAAGAAGACTCTAGGCTGAAGTGTAGGCAGGGGACACTGAAGATAGGATGGAATAGAGAAAAGTGTTTCTGGACATGCCCATAGAGAAGTCACACAGTAGATACCCTAGCCTACTGTACTTCTCTTTTTTTTTTTATATTTATTTTTTAGCTGTAGATGGACACAACACAATGCCTTTATTTTTATGTGGTGCTGAGGATCGAGCATGGGTCCCGCCCATGGTAAGCGAGGGCTCTACCGCTGAGCCACAATCCCAGCCCCCATACTTCTCTTAAAGCTTAATCCATGTATTTGTTTACATTTTTTGACCCAAAGACCATCACTATGAATTTACCTTAAAGACATGCTATATGTCTGAACTCATTCATGGTAGCATTATCTATAATAAAGGAAAAACTGTAAACAACCTACAAGTCCCAATATAAGTCCTATTAAGAAATTATAAAGATCAAAGAGAAACATGGATAATATTTACTATATGGGAAATAGAAAACTAAAGGACACACCATCACAACGCATGCATGCTTGCTTGGTTCCTTCTTTTTGCAGTACTGGGAATTGAACACAGGACATTCTATCTCTAAGCTACATTCCCAGTCCTTTTTAATGTCTTAAATTTTGAGACAGAATCTAGCTAAGATGTCCAGGCTGGCCTTGAGCTTGTGTTCCTCTTGCATCAGCCTCCTGGGTAGCTGAGATTACAGGCATGAGCCACCATGGCTAGCCACAATGTTTTATTTATTTAGTTAGTTAGTTAGTTACCTTTTAGTTCTAACAGTTTTCGCTACTTTTTAAAACTAAAATTACTTAAAACATTTTAAGGTGCAAGTATCATTCATTATGGTAATAGGTGATAAGGATCAAATGTGATGCTATAAATCAGATCTAAAACTCCCCTGGCTATAAAGGGAAAACAGGAAGCCCAAACACCCCGAAGCACAAAGGACAATGACATACTGATATCACTGATCACAAGAAAGTAGTCCATTTATATGAAATCACTGTGGTAGTTAGTATGATGAACTGGGAAACTGCAACCATAAGGAGGCTATAAGAAAGTGTGCATGAAGTGTCTTTCAACTTATTAGGATATATTTATTATAAGCACAGTGCAGCAAGCTTTTATAGACAAAACCTCATAACTGCTAGTAAGGAAGGCTATGCAGAGGTAGTTGGGCCTGCAATAAAAAAGACCACCACAAATGGAATCAGGTATTATATCACCCCACAGTGAGGTTCCCTCCTTACACTATGCCAGTTTGATGAAACGAACTGCTCAATGGAACATAATAGCTTCTGCTTAACCTAAGTACACAAAATTCTGGTAAATTATTTTAGGCTACAATCTAATAACCTTTCATAATCTTTTACTGCAAGTCAAAAAGAATACAGCCCATAATAAAACATGTATGCATAGAAGAACAGGACTTGAATATTTTAGAATAAATAGGAAAGGCTTATAGCTATTTATAGTAGAGAAGGATGACATATGTAGCATATGTAGCCTTAGAATATTCTAAAAATGCAAAATAGACTGTGAATGTTTTGTTGTTGTTGTTGTTGTTTTAAACATCTTTCTCACTTCTAAGTGAATTATGCTTTAAATTACCAGGTACTTAATCTTTAACTGAAGAAAGATGTGGTAACAATAACTAAACATAATAATGTTTTTTTTCCCTGCTTCTGAAGGCCTTAAAATAAAGCTTTACTGGGGCTGGGGTTGTAGCTCAGTGGTGGAGTGTTTGCCTAGTGCATGTGAGGCACTGGTTTGATCCTTAGCACCACATAAAATAAATAAACAAACAAATAAATAAAAGTATTGTGTTAATCTACAATTAAAAATATTTAAAAATATATATCTAGCTTTTCTGAAAATCTTTTACTTTCTTTATAGTCTACTCTAACTACTACTTTTCACTGGAAACTGAGAAAATCAGCAGAAAATCATAAGTATAAAAAGAAAATGATGGAATGGACTTGTGATGTGTCTTGAAGAAGTAAGTGTCAGATGTTCATAGTCAGTCACACCCTATATAAAGGCCTAGAAAGAACCAAGGTTCACATTAGATGGGCATCCCTGTGGCAAACTCTTCAGTTTTCAGATATATTTAGGTCCTAACCTAAGTGGGGTATTTCCACAGAAAATTTGTATTAGTATTTAAAATTTTATAGGGTACCTAAAAATCCTATAATCCATAAAAGGAATGATATGTAATGATGAATGAAACATCTGTCCTAAATTTATATGAACTCTAAAATAGGAAGTCCTAATATTGTTGACCTTTAGACTCTCTGCCTTATATTTAACCCAAAACATTTATATACTTTAAGCCATCTTTCTTGTGGTTTAGCTTCAAACTATGCAAAGGGTCATTGGCTGTTCTTAAATCTGTGTTACAATACTTCCTATAGGAAAGTGATAATACTCTAATTAAAAGGAATCCTTTTATGCAAAGCTTTCTGATGTAGTCTTTGAAGACTGATTTACTAAATCTCATACTTCCTTGCAGTATACCTTGACTTAAATGGACTATGCAAATTTAGGTTTCCAAATGCCCAAAGCTCAGAAAATTTATCTTCTGGTCTCATGCTATAACCATGACCTCAGCTACCCCACACATGCTTCTTCCAGACATTACTGAATAAAGCAATCAACCTTAATTATTGCAGGTAGCTGAACCCAGGTTAAAAACAAAAATCAATTTTAAATACATTCCACAAAGCTTTACAGAAGCAAAACAAAACAAACAACAAACAAAACAAAAAAATCACAATTATTAAAAAGCTGATTTTTGCTTAAAACACCAAGCAAGGAATGGACATATGAATATTCCTAACCTGCGAAATGATTCCTCCACATTATATCAGCGAAACTCATTGGTGGGCCACTGGGAGGGTAGTGTTTACCTTTCAGAGGCTCATGATCAGTCCTTATCATATCCATTAAGGAGTTCTCCAAGGAGTGCAAGTTAAAAGTGTCATAAGGCCTACTCCGGTCCTAAAAATAAAAACACAGAACAAGACGATACATAAAATTACTTCATAAAGTAAATACCAAATTATTTGCTTCCTGCTGTGGATTGATGACATGAATGAAAGTTAAAGATATTTCTAAAAACACAGTCCTTCCTTTCATTAAGACTAATGATTTGGCCTATTAAATTTATTTCTAGTTTCCAAAATTAATTAAATTGAATCCTCTTCCCTAATATTTTATAAAGTCAATGCCTCACTAATGGACACTGATTTTCTCTCAAATGAAGTGAAAAAGTAAATTCAAAAGGGTAAAGTGAATTAGCTTTGCCCTCTACCTTCCACCCCATGCCTCCATTGTTAAATGAATAGAAATTTCTCCCACCCCCAGAGAACCACAATGTTAGTACTCAGTTTACAAACAGACTCACTTCTCTGAAGAATGAAAAGGTGATTATCATTTTAATGTAATTGTAATGGATATCTTTAATATTATGACTGATAAATTCCATACTTCAGATACACTAATAAAAATGTGACCAAAGTACTAAAATTACCTTCAGAAAAGCACTAATAAAAAAATTTTAACTCAAAGTAGTATTTCCATGATGTATAAGTAAAAAACAATTTGAAAAGGGAAAGCTACTACAAACTAAGTGAAAAAGGGGAAAACAAAACAAAACAAAAAAACCCTGTTCCACCACATTTCACTCCAGCCCACCAGAGACCATAAGCTACAAGTTCTTCAAGTCTAAACCTAATGGGAAGTGTAGTTTATGGCCTAAGGTAATTCTATAAAATAGACTTTGATTGCTTTATTTAAGAAAGGCAAGAGTCTGGCAACGTGGGAGGCTGAGGCAGAAGGACTGTAAATTCAAGGCCAGCTGGGGCAATTTAACAAGACCCTATCTCAAAATAGGAAAGAAAAAAAAAGGTGGGGCTAGGGGTATCACTCAGTAGTAAGAGACCTCTGGGTTCAATCCTTAGTACTACCAAGAAAAAATAAAACAACAACAACAACAACAACAACAACAAAAAGACATACATCTCAACAGCCAAATCAAATCAAACTACAGTGTACAATTTATCCAGCCTTGCACTAACACTTACCCCTCTCCAATGAACAGCACTCATTAGTTTCTTTATCCTTGGATAAGAAAGAAACATAGATTTTTGTTGCTGTTCTCCAGTTTGGTTTCTATATAACTCAAGGGTTTTTCTTTTACCTTTAAGGTCTTCTGACAGATCATTTGTTTTGCTTTTGGTTTGCTTTATCAGTGGAAGCTCTAATTACTTAAGCAGTGAAGCTGAACTTCCAGAAATGCAGGCTTATCTATCCCCATAAGAAGTATCATATTCTTTCTCCACAGAAAAAGCCAGAAGTAAACAAGCATGCTGATGAGGAGGCAAAATGACAACCTATTTCTGGCACTGACAATCCCATAATGAATATCTAGGCACCTTCTATCATAACCACACTTCTAACTAGAATACACTTCTAACTGTAGATATGAGATCCTTTCAGAACAGGCTGAAAGGAAACTGTAAGACAAGACTGATGGCATTCAACAATCTTTCCAGTCAGGACATTTCTATTTTTTCATCTAATTCTTGATATAATCTTTCACATACCCATTTTAAATATAAAGAAGGCAAGGGTTAGAAAAGATTAAAACCAGGATCTAAACTCAAAGCTAAGCCCAAAGAGTATAAAAGTCTGTCCAAAATTGTTGATTCGATCCATATGGGGTAATTAATGAAAACTATAGAAACATAGCACTACATCTAATTGTTGATGAAATGACCTTTTGGCAAGGTGGCAGTGAGTCCCTGTCACAAAAGGATATCAGAGATTAGATGACCACCTGTCAGGAAAATTGGTAAAAGTGATGGGAGGAGGATTTATGTGTCTAAACTGAAATGGTCCCCAAACCAAGGAGACCGTCAAAATCACAGGTAGCTCAGGTTAAAAACACAAGTTTCTGGGTTCCAGCTCAAACCACTTCATCATAATTTTAAAAGAAATAAATGTTCCAGGTGATTCTTATGACTTGCTGAGAACCACTAGACTGGGTGATTCTTCAAGTTAAGTCTTTCTACATATGATTCTATTCAGTAAACTTGGGCAGTAAATTGAAGGAAGGGAATAGAAGAGAAGCAGCATCAATAAACAGCCAGCCATTTTGCAGAAAGCCAGCTTTGTAGTTTTCTGATTATGGATTAGACAGGCAGTTGGTGAGTTAAATTTTAAAAGCACAAACTGGCAGAGTGTGGGTAGAAAGCTGAGGCAGGAGGATCACAAGCCTGGGGCCAACCTCAGCAACTTAGTGAGGCCCTAAGCAGCTTAGTGAAGCATCTCAAAATAAAAAATAAAAAGGACTGGGGATGTGGCTCTGAGGCTAAGCTAAGCACCCTTGAGTTCAATCCAAGTACCATAAAAAAAAAAAGCACAAACTGGAATCAAAATCTGATTTTCAAATTCTGCCTCTCCAATTAACTGACATGTCACTTTGAAAAAATTTCTAAGCCTTGGTCATCTTCATCTACAAAATGGGGATGATAATTCCCTCTTCATGGTTGTTTTCAGTACTAAAAGATAGAATGTACAACAAGGCATCTGTACTATGTACCTACTATAATAGTAGGAATAATTCAAAAAGACTTCTGTGATAACACTGGAACACAGATTTAAATCCTCAGAAGGTCACAATGCTAACCCAGCAGAGTTCACTTATGTTTAACAGATAAAGACATATGCCATGTGAAAAGCATGACAGAATTGTCATAGGCTTCTTAATTGAGAAAACTTCAGTCCTCTAAGAGACTTATTTTCTCATTAAAATTAATTCCATTCATGCCTCATCAATTTATATTTGCTGCATACCATTCATCTTTTTTGTTTTACAAGTACTAAACGATGCTGAAATAACTGATTAATCAGGAATCCAGCAAGACACAGAACAGAAAGTACAGAGAAACTGAAAAATCTGTAGTGAAATTCAAAGGAAATCATGTACAGGGAAAAGGCAGCCACAATTTAGCGTTCAACTATAAAAGTCATAAGTAGCAACTTACCTGTTAGATTTTTTTTGTAAGTTTTGTTTCCCAATATAAGCAAAAAGAAAATATTTCTCTTTTTTTGTTTGTTTGCTTTTAACAAGCAAGCACACCAAGAAGCATTAGGACATCTATAAATAATAGATCCCATTACTGACTCTTTTTCTTTAAAGATAATCAATGGCAGACATTATCAGTTAGTTATATATATAGGAGCAGCCCACCCCCACTATATAATCACTGCTTTTTTTTTCTTTCCCGGCTTGACTTAATATTAATAAATTTGTCAAGAATTTAAAATTACCTCACAACTCTATAAAGGAGGTAACTTTTGGCACCATCTTATAAATTAAGCAAGCAAATCTTGGACAGATTAAGTAACTGGCTGAAGGTTATGGGGCTAATAAATGGCAGGGCTCAAATTTAGTCAAATCCAGACAAGCTCTTAAGGACTTTTACTGTACCACCTTCCTGACTTCCTACTCTCTTCAGTATTAAGTGTTTCTACACATACACCCTTCACTCCCTTTAGCCTAATCCTAACATGATCCAGAGAGGTCTCTCTGACTTCACTCTGCCATATAAGCAATCTCTCACTTGCCCTTGGTGAATTACTCTTGTTCAAGTGACAATTAACCTCAAGAAGCAGTCTGATCTACTCACCAGCACGGCCCGAGTCTACCTGTACTACTAGCCCATCCCATTTACTCATTCTTTTCTTTTATGTTCAATAGTAGGGATTGAATCCAGGGGTACCTATCATTGAGCTACATACCAGTCCTTTTTATTTTTAGACAAGGTCTTGCTAAATTGCTGAGCCTGGCCTTGAACTTGCAATCCTCCTGCCTCAGCCTTCTAAATCTTGGGATTACAAGTATGTGCCACCATGCCCAGTTTACCTGCCTTTTACTTGGGAGAGGAATCCAGGACCTCTTTATACAATTTCTGGCTTATACCCAGGTCTTTTCTCTCCTAGAGACACGAAGTAAAAGACTGCAAAGATCAACAGTATCTGCAAAAATTAAAGTAGGTCTGGAACTAAATGATAAGATTAACTATGATGGCTTCTCAATCCTCACCACACCACCCTGCAGGGTAGGTATTATCTCTGAATCAGAGGGGAAAACATGCTCACAGAGTTATATAACTGCTCAAAGTCACAAAGCTGATCAGAAATCAGGATATGAACCTGTCTATGATTCTCATGTCCATGCCAATAATATTCCAATGCTTCCACCCTGATTACCTGCAGTGTGTCTCATGAACATTGGGGGCATAGTTGGGGAGAATGGGACATAGAATAGACCAAAAATCAAAAGGTGAGAAGATATCTGAAAGGGCTAGGAAAGGACAGATATGCTTATAAAATAATACAGAAAAACAAAAAGAGGAATTCCTGAAGGAAGGCTTTTCTATTCATCATATGACTTTAATATATACATAGATAAAACATTTCAAAGTTAAATGATTATAACACCAAGAAATCATAAAACTAGTCATTTCTAAGTTTCTACCCTACTGTTCTTACTTTCTACCATAGTACATACTATTTGAAAAATGCTGTATGTCTTCTTCCACTCTCCATATCACTATATATATTTGGCATGTATTCTTGCAAATATTTAAAAATGCAGAGTTGGAACTCTATATGTATTGATTTCACATTCATGGATTCAACCAACCATAAATTGAAAATATTTGAAAAAAAACTGCATCTGTATTGAACATCTACAGATTTCTCATTATTCCAACATTATAGCATAATGACTATTTAATAGCATTTACATTGTTATTATGTATTATAAGTAATCTAGAGATAACAAAAAGTATAGGAGGATATGCACAGGTTATATGCAAATTCTATGCCATTTTATACAAGGGACTTAAGCATCTGTGGATTTTGGTATCTACACAGAGATCCTGGAACCAACTCCCATGAATACCAAGGGATTCTTTTTCTATATACGTACCTATAGAAAATACATTCAGTCTTATATTATTTTTTCCTGTAAACATAAAAGTGGGCATACTGTTGTGAAACTTGCTTTCTTCAACCAATAATAGATATGTACTTCTATCTCCCCCACTTATCAAAGACATATCCTTCCTACAAAGTAAATACAAGGTTAACTTCCTTAAGAGAAATCAAGTAATCATCCAACTACACATTTTATAAAATAATTTGATTTTGAAATTTCTTCCCATCCCTCAGTTTTCTCAAAATTTCTATTCTAGGCCTTTAGTTGCATCTCTTCTATGTCCTCCACAACTTTGGCACTACGGTTCCTCACTCCCTAGTGTCTATGAAGGATACCTCTAACAAAGAAAGAAAAGGATCTGTGGAACTTGTCACCCTGATTGCCTCACCAAAGAGGCAATACTCCAAAGTTCAACATGAAGTGATTTCAAGTACAGAATTTGTTTAGGAACACCAAAAGAACAGACAGGATTCCATGATGAATTTTAAATTAGATCAGTAGTAACAAACTTCCAAAGTATTGCAGAGCAGAAGTCTAGGAATTTGTACTTCTAAACCAATTACTGCTGTTATTTGTCACAACCTGTCAAAAGCAAGAGGTTTTTATATCAAATTGAACTTTGCTGAAGTAGCAAGCAGCCTAGCATACATTTGCCTTAATATTAAAACTGCTTCCAAATAAAGGGGAAACCTAACCTCACTAACCTCAGGGGAAGGGAAAAAAGCTTCTCAAATGTAGATTTTCTTCTCAAGTATCAAGTCCTCAATCAATGGTATATTGTAGCCAGGCATGGTGGCACTCAGGAGTCTGAGGCAGGAAGATCACAAGTTTGAGGCCAGCCTCAGCAACTTAGACTCTATCTCAAAATAATAAAAAAAAAAATTAAAAAAAATAAGGGCAAAAAATAAAAAGGAATGAGGGTTTTAACTATCCCCAGTGAGACTACTAATAAAGTACAGGCCTCTGGAAAAGGTGAATCTATACTCTCCTTCAGTTACACAAGGGCAAGCAAGTGCTCCTTACATCTAACCTAAAGTCCTTATGAAATTGAAACTTTTCCCTTTTCTGTTGGGAGTGGAGAGAATAAACTAAATTTGCTGTGAATGTTAATATTCCTTAAAATTGTTAAACATTGTCTTCAATGCAATAAAAATACTCACAAACCCTTAATACAGCTTGGAATAAAATTAGGCATGTCCCAATGTTTCTTTCTTTCTCTTCCTTTTTTCCTTTCTTCCTTTCCTTTCCTTTCCTCCTTCCTTCCTTCCTTCCTTCATTTATTTTTCCTGGCAGTACTAAGGATTGAACTCACAGGTACTTTACCACTAAACTACAGCATCAGCATTTGCACTCCTTCTGCCTTAGCCCCCTGATATGCTGGGACTATAGGCATGCATCATCACACCCTGGTCCCATCTTTTTCTGCTTGAGGATGACTAATTCATATTACCTAACCTTTCTTTATCAGATTACACTTTTCCTTGCAGTGTAATAGCAAACCAAGCTAACTAAGATTCTGGAAAGATTAAAAAAAAAACTGAGAATAGTTTCACTTGCTCTGAAGGATGCTCAAAAATTAGATGAGCATGACTCAACTGGAAGCACATTTCTGTCTTGTCTCTTCCTGTTCCCCACAGTCCTAATCTTCTTTCACAGCTCTTCACATTGGTTTTGGTCAGGCAGATCAGATAAGAGACTCAGTATATCAGATACAGGGAAACACAGCTCTTGGAATCCCTTATTCACCTGAAGTGACCCTACATACTGAGGCCAAATCCCTCAGGGAAAATTCTAGAGGGGTCAACTGTATAAAAATTGCAAATGTCTGATGCAGCTGCTACTGACTCTGGTAAATAGTGCATAGTTGAGTAGTACATAAGCACTTTTTTAAAAAGAATGATTATAGGGTTTGGCAGTGTGCTAGGTAAAAGACAGAGATGAGCAGATACAGAAAGATACATAAAGGTAAAAAGAAAGCAGTGACTACAACTTAAAGTTTTCCCTTCCCCTGGTTACTGTGCAAGTGTGACTTCTGAAAGTAATTAGCTGATGTCACTTCAAGTCATTGTGTAGTTAGCCAGCAGGATATTATCACAAGTAGCTTAGTAGGCATTTATAGATATAATAATGTAAAGGGAGCTTGACCTTTGCTACCAAAACCTAGCCTTAAACATGATGCGAAAGTACATGTGGCTCCTCATATTCTTATCTTTTTACTGATCATAAACATCAAAATCCTTCTACAACATGGACCACATCCAGCTAAACACATCCAGTTAAACACTTCTTCCACCCCATATAACATGACTCCAGGTAACAGCACTAACTTAGTATATCATATTTACTTCTTTACGTGCCTGTCACCTTCAACAAACTGTAAGTCCCATGGCAGCAGAGGTATGTCTTATTTCTATATTCCCATTACTACAAAAGAGCTTAGCACACGGTAGATATATAGTAAATGCTTGTTTCATATTTAAATTGTCATTCTGGTGATTTCATTTTGCATAATTTTCACTTGAAACTAACAAAAACTTCACATATATTATAAAGGCTTTTTTAAAAAAAAAAATCCAAGCTGGGTGTGGTGGTGCACTCCTGTAATCCCAGCAGCTTGAGAGGCTGAGACAGGAGGATCACAAGTTCAAAGCTAATCTCAGCAACTTAGTGGGGCACTAAGAAATTTAGTGAGATCCTATCTCAAATTTTAAGAAATAAAAAGGGGTGGGGATGTAGCTCAGTGGTTAAGTGCCCCCGTGTTCAATTCCCAGTACCAAAAAATTAATTAATTAATTAAAAATTTAAAAATCCAAAAAACTCTGACATTTCCAAAAGTTGACTAGGATGCAGAACAACCAGAACTCTCAAAAATTGCTGGTGAAAATGCAAAATGGTACCACCACTTTGGAAAAACAGTTATCAGTTTCTTATAAAGTTAAACATAAGCTTAATTTCAAAATTTAGCAGACCACTCCTAAGTATTTACCCAAGATAAATAAACATACATGTTCACATAAAATCTTGCACATGGGTGTTTATAACAAAGGTATAAAACAAGTTTATTCACAGTTTCCCAGAACCAAAAACTACCCAAATGCCATCAACCAAGGAACAGATAAACAAATTATGGTATATTCATATAATGAAATATTACTCACCAAATAAAAACAAATGAATACAGAGCTATAGTAACAAAAACAGCATGGTATTGGCACCAAAATAGACTTGTAGACCAACGGTGCAGAATAGAGGACACGGAGACAAACCCACATAAATTCAGTTATATCATACTAGACAAAGGTGCCAAAAATATTCAGTGGAGAAAAGATAGCCTATTCAACAAATGGTGCTGGTAAAACTAGAAATCCATATGTAGCAAAATGAAATTAAACCTCTCTCACCTTGCACAAAAATCAACTCAAAGTGGATCAAAGACTTAGGCATTAGAACAGAGACCCTGCGCCTAATAGAAGAAAACATAAGTTCAAATCTTCACCATGTCGGCCTAGCATCTGACTTCCCTAACAAGACTCCTAAAGCACAAGAAGTAAAATCAAGAATCAATAAATGGGATAGATTCAAATTAAAAAGTTTCTTCTCAGCAAAGGAAACAATAATGTGAGGAGAGAGCCTACAGATTGGGAGAAAATCTTTACCACATGCACCTCCAATAAAACATTAATCTCTAGGATATATAAAGAACTCAAAAAACACCAAAAAAAAAAAAAAAAAAAAAAAAAAAAAAA
>NW_025999945.1:8742719-8782546 GCF_001458135.2 Marmota marmota marmota
AGGGAAGTGAAGCGAGGGGAGGGGAGGGGATATAGGGATAGGAAAGATAGTAGAACAAAACAGACATTATTTCTTTACGTATATATGTGACTGTATGATCAAAATGACTCTACAACATGTACACTCAGAAAAATGAGAAACTATATCCCATCTACGCAGAAATGCATTCTACTATCATGTATAACTAATTAAAACAAATTTTTAAAAATTAAAATTAAAAAAACAAATGAAGTATTGATACTATGATGCCATAACATAGATGAACTTCTTGAAAACATTATGATACATGAAAGAAGGCAATCACAAGGGATCACATATTGTATGATTCCATTTACATGAAATGTCCAGAAAAGGCAAATTATCGATAAAGATAGCAAGTAGATTAGTGAGAATTGATTGCAAAGAGCATGGAGTCTCTTTTTGGGGTGACAAACATAGGTCCAGAATTGAATACTGAGGCACAATTTTATAAATACACATAATTCTATAATTTAAAAACATAGAAGCCAAAATTTCGGCTCCATGGTAGAGCGCTTGCCTAGCATGCGTAAGGCACTGGGTTCAATCCCCTGCACCAAATCAAATAAAATAAAGGTATTGTGTCCATTTACAACTAAAAAAAATTTTTTTAAAGGTAAACTTATATCAATAAAGTTACTTTTTAAAGCCTTTTTAATGTTTTACCAAAAACCATGATACTACCTACTAATCATCAACCTTATGTATAGGATATAAGACTTAATTACTTTGTGTGTACTAGTGTGAGGCGTACTGGGAATTGAACCCAGGACTGCACTACCATTGAGGCAAATGTTTAGCCCTTTTTATTTTTTATTTTGAGACAATGTCTTGCTAAATTGAGGTTGACCTCAAGCTTGCAATCCTCTTACTAACTCAGTTTCCTAAATTGCTGGGATTATAGGTATGTACCACCATGACCAGCTCTTAAAAACTTTTTTTTTGTAAGAAAGCAAAGTCAAAGCTCTAGCTGTTCCATTCAGGAGCTACTAAAGGACCCAAGTAATTAAACCTAAAGCAGACAGCAGTAAAATTTAAAAAGCAACCTTATTGCCAAATAACTAATGTCATCTATCTTATGTGTGCCATATTTCTGAGGATGTCTTCAAACTCCTTCAGGAATCTACGGATAATTACTGAACATATTATCTATAAACAGCATCTTCTTATGTCTCCCATTGCTCCTGATGGATGAATAATTTATGTGTGTGTGTGTGTGTGTGTGTATACACACACACATATATATATTATAAATATATAAAAGACAAATTTTTGGTATATATATATATATGTGTGTATATAAATGTGTGTGTATGTATATATACACACACACACGTATATGTTGTGTGTTCTTCAGTGACTCAGCTCATCCCATTTATGACTAGGGAGCGACTTAAAATGATCTAGTATCCACCTAGAAGCATTACTGGAACATAAAAAATACCTATAAGTCTACTTTGCTACTGTTTATTTCAACTGTTATTTGAGTTGAGTGGTTGGGTGAGATGTGCAGCAGAATTCGCAGATTCATCAGAATCTGACAGGGGCCGCGACGTGAACGCTTCTGCTGTGGCCCCCTGTTATCCTCTTGACCCTCGGAGTTAGGAACTGAGTAGCTGCTTTTATGCAAAAAGTCCTATGGCAATGAAAGCCATAAAGCAACATATACCAGTTTGGACTAAAAGTGTTCTAGGGTTCTCCGCTATTTCAGGATCCAAGTGATAATGGCCAGCTCAGGTACGCACAGATTACAGATTATGGATTGTAGCTCTTCCTTGTTACTCCCTGGCCACCACTAGAGAGGTCACCAATGCACGTGTGTGTATGTTTTAAAACAAAGAACCTGGTAAGTAACAAAGAAATTCACTCCAAGTTGATCATCTAGGACCAGAGAAATAGAGGCACATAACCTCGTTCTCAGTTTCCTGAGAAAAAAACTCCTCTCTTCTGGTGGAAGAAAAACACTGAACAGACAAACAGAAATCCTACATCTCGAACTGTTCTGATTCCAGATAAAAATGAGACAAAGAAAACTGAGCCAGGTGTGGTAGTGCATGCCTGTAAACCCAGCCACCCAGGAGGCTGAGGCAGGAGGATCACAAGTTCAAGGCCAGTCTTGGCAATTTAGTGAGATCCTGTCTCAAAATAAAAAATAAAAAGAGCAAGGGAAACAGCACAATGGTAGAGCATCCCTGGGTTCAATCCCCAGTACCACTCCTCCCAAAAAGAAAGAAAGAAAAAAATAAAGCTACTAAACTGCCACTGGGAAAGGTAAATGGGTGTATATATTGTTTTCCATAATAAGTCCTGTAAAACTGATTCATAGCTACCATGTAATCGGTGATTAATATGTGCCAAATCCTGTGCTGAGTACTTAACTTGAATTACCTCACTTAATTTTTACAAAAGTCCTATGAGGCAAGTATTATTACAAACCCTCTTTTACAGATGAAGAAATATTAAAGTCAGTCCTTAAAAATCAGGTATCCCTGAAGAAAGCTAACCACACATAAATTATTTATCATGTGAGCACAAGGAAGAAAAGAGTATTTAAGTCTATAGCCTAATCTTCCATTTAAATGTTACCACATTTAACCGATGAGTATGTTAAAGCATCTAAAATGCAAAGCATCTAAATTTGTTAAAATTTTGGTATTTAGAAGGTTATAAAATTTACTTTAAAATAAAGCTTCACCACTCAAGTAATAATATTTTAAGATATTTAGAAATTATAAAGTAAAATTCAATAAGATTAAGGAAGATTCAGTTAGAATTTCCAAAATGTCCATATCATAGAATATTTTCAGGCACCAGAAATTGAATATCTGAGCCACATCCAGCCTTTTTTATTTTTTAATTTTGAGACAGTCTTGCTAAGTTACTTAGGGCCCTGATAAAAATTTCTGAGGCTGTCCTCAAACTCGAAATCCTCCTGTCTCATCCTTAAATTGCTGGGATTTCAAGCATGCGCCACAGTGCCTGGTCAGAATATTTTTTAAAAGAACAGACTTCTTGTAATTCCAGCTACTCAGGAGGCTAAGAACAGGAAGATGGCAAGTTTAGGGTCAGCCTGGGAAATGTAGTGGGACCCTTTAAGAAGGGCTGGGGACAAAGCTCAGTGGTAGAGCACCTTTGGGTTCAATGGGGGGACGGGAGGAGTTTCAAAGAGAAACAGATTTTTTAATCACTTTTAAATGTTAGTGCTAACAAAATTTTGCCAAATGTGCTGAGAACTATTTTACTCTTTCTTCATTTATTCCACATATTTATTGGGAATTTTAATATGCCAAGCATTAAAGATAAAAAGATAAATGAGGCATAGTCTCTAACTATAAGAAGCTATCCATCTAGTTAACAGATAATTATTATATAATAAAGTAAATGCAATGACACAGCTATGTGCTGGGAATAAGGGCAGCATAAACAAGGGGGAAGCCAAAAAAGGCTTCCAGGAAAGGGAGGCCAAAGGTAAGTTCCTCAAGAAATAAGAACCAAACAGAGATTCTATTTGCTATTTACAAACAAACCTCATATGTTAACTTATAGCTTGTATATCAAAGGATAGTAAGTTAACAGATAAGGTTTGTTTATAAATAGCAAATTGTTTCTATGTAAAAATATATTTAACAAATCCTTGAAAACTATTACCTTAAGGGTGTAGTTTACCAAACCCTGTTTGAAGGCTATTAAATGGATTCAATTTACAGAACTGAAATATACTCCATAAATGTTATGGAAGCATTTGCTGCCTAAGAAGATATCTATGTGAAACAATTCTATGAACATAAATATGTAAACATAAATACATATTTAAGAATAAGTACATGTGGGGCTGGGCAGTACACTTGTCCAGAGTGTGTGGCAGAGCCCTTACCTAACATATGTGAGGCACTGGGTTCAATCCTCAGCACCACATATAAATAAATAAAAAGTAAAGGTACAGCAACAACTAAAAAATATTTTTTAAAAAGAATAAGTACATGTATATTACTCTTTCTGGACCCAACTATGACTGGACTATATTAAACCTTTCTGGAGGCAGAGAAAAAACAAAATAAGCAAAAAGTAGCTAGGCATGATGGTGAACACCTATAATCCCAGCTACTTGGGAGGCTGAGGCACAAGGAGAATTTCAAGTTGAAGATCAGCCTCAAAAGTTTAGCAAGACCATGTCTCAAAAGTAAAAAAAAATATGTGGGGCCGAGATATAGGTCAGTGGTAAACAGCCCCTGTGTTCAATCCTGGCAGTGTTATTATTGTTATCTTCCTTCAACCTTCAATAAGACCATCAGTCACATAAATAATATTTCAAAAGAAGAGAGGAGACAGTTAGAAACTAAGAAGAAATGAAAAGGAAAAAGCAGAAAGAATTTGCTATTTATACAACTGTATACACTAGACAATCAGGCTTTTCACTGAGATGACCTATGACAGCCAGAATTATAATGCTCTGCTGTTCTGCAGTTAGATAAAAGTAAAAATATATAAATCACAGCACATTAAAAGCACTCAAATTTTGACAAAACTGGACAAGTTACTTAATCACCCTGTATATCAGTTTCCTCACATGAAAATGTAACAATAATGTCCTGTATACCTGGTTATCATGAGATACATATAAAAGTTCAGAAAGAACTTCAATTTTGTTTTCATGAAGAAATAATAATGAACCAAGGTAAAATTCAGGCATAATTTATAGGCAGCAAATTATGCAATTGCCAAATAAATTTCATTCAACTAAGTAGAACTAAATGTATATGAAAAATTGACAGAGATTTTTTTTTAAAATAATGTAAGATAGAAAAGTTGCTGGAAACCAAGAGAAAATAGTACGCACACAAACACACATGTACAATATACACACTCCTAAACAACCTGTAGTCTCTTGGAAAAGCTAAAATTATTATCAAAATGTCAACAGCTACATAGGGCTTTTAAAAATACTTTTCAAGACAGGTGTGGTGATATGCCTGTTATTCCAACAACTCAGGAGGCTAAGGCAGGAGGATTTCAAGTTCAAGGCCAGCCTGGAAATGTAGCAACACTTTGTATCAAAATAAAAAATAAAAAGGGGTAGGGATGTGGCTCAGTGGTAAAACCCCTCTGGGTTCAATTCCTAACACTGCAGGAAAAAAAACACACACAAAAAAAACAAAATTTCATTTGAATAATAATGTCAATATTTTGATGACCACTAATCTATGTAAAATAATTTCATTTAAAACATAAACATAGCCAGGCATGGTGGTATATACCTGTAATCCCAGAAACTTGGGAGGCTGAGGCAGAAAGATTGCAAGTTCAAAGCCAACCTTAGCAATTTAACAAGGCCCTTAGCAACTTAGTGGGACTCTGTCTCAAAATAAAAAATAAAAAGGGCTAGGGATGTGGTTCAGTAGTTAAGCACCCCTGTGTTCTATCCCCAGTACTAAAACAAGCAAGCAAATTAAAATAAATGTAAAATGGTTTTGTCAACTGTAAAGAAAATACCAGATAAAATTAATAAAAACAGTAGCATGACAATATGTGCATTCATCACTTTTGGACAATTTTTGTTGCTAGTGTCCAAAACACTCTATAGCTTTAGAAAATTTGATGAAACATCCTACCTACTGGAAGCAAAGGCTTAGTCTGGTAGACAGTCAACCAGGTACCCAAAACAACTCTTAAAACTCTCTTTGTAAATAACAGATTATATTTCTCTTTATATAATGTGTTTATTAATAATGCTAATGGGGGCTGGGGTTGTGGCTCAATGGTAGAGCACCTGCCTAGCATGTGTGAGGCGCTGGGTTTTATCCCAGGTACCACATTAAAAAAATAAATAAATAACAAATAATATAAAGGTATTGTGTCCATATACAGCTAAAAATATATTTAAAAAATAATGCTAATGGGAAAAAGATTTATGCATGAAAGTGAGAAATGAAACAGAAACCACAAGTTGCAAAACTATACTTTGACTTGTACCGACAAACTGCCAAATCATGATATGGACATGAACTGTGCTCAATTAGTTTTAAGTAACAGTTCATTCAAACCTATATATTCTAAGATAAAGCTACATACTTTCACTGTCCAATATGGTAGTTTCTATCCACATGTAGTTACTGATCACTTTAAATGTTGCTATAACAAATAGAGTTGTGTTAAAGGTATAAATACACACTGTACTTTGAAGGCCTAGTTAAAAAAATGTAAAATATCACATTAGTTTTTATATTCATCACATGTCGAATGATATATTCCGTTAAATAAAATACAGCATTAAAATGATTTAACGTTTCTTTTTTACTTTTTGTTATTGTTGTTGAGATGGGGATCTTGCTTTGTCCAGGCTAGTCACAAATTCATGGACTCAAGTGATCCTTCTGCCTCAGCCTCCCAAGTAGCTGGGACTACGGGTATGCGCCACCATGTCCAGCTCTTTTTCACTTTCTAAATGTGCTACTAGAAAATTTTAAATTAATGTAGCTTGAAGTCTATTTATTTGGGCAGTGCTATGATAAACAAATAGATTTAACAGTTACTGCTTGAATTTCTGTATTTCAAAGTTAAGACCACTAACTTATTCCAACAACTAGGCCAATTTACAAATTCAACCAATCATTATCCAAATTTTGTTTATTGAGTTTTGTCCTAAAACCACTCCATGACTCCAAACCCTATTTAAGTATACTAACTTCACCAGGCTTAGTAGCACATTCGTGTAATCCTAGCTACTCAAAAGACTGAGGAAAAAGGATAGCAAGTTGGAGGCCAGCCTGGGCGATTTAGTGAGACCCTGACTCAAAATGAAAAATAAAAAGGGCTGCGGATGTAGCTCAGTGGCAGAGCAGTTGCCTAGCATTCATAAGGACCTATGTTTGATCCTTAAAAATGCCACCACCACCACCACCCCCAAAAAATGTGGAAACATCCTAATAGTGTTTGAGAGTACGAATAAGCAACATCAGCTTTAACATCTTTGATTTCAAATGGTAAAATCTGGAGAGGAGGCAGCTGTTGGCACTTCCAAAGAGAAAGGAAGAGACTATCCTCTCCTCTTCCCTCTCAATGTTTTTCATGGATAAGGACCTCCAGGAAGAATGGAGTACAAAAAAGAGTGCTAGCAAATTTTAGCTGGGTCAAAGTCAAGTAGGAAAGGAGAAATAAGGAAAAGAAGAATATAAAACAGCCTATAAGTAGATACTGTTTTAAGCATAATAGAGCTCAGCACTTTCACACATTCGACACCATCAGCAGCAGTCTTTTCCTTTGTAAGTCTTCCTCACAGTTAAACCTTGCTTGATCTGTGCAAAACTCCAAAATATCATCATAACCCTTTTCTCACTAGCCTCCCTGCCCCCAGTTGATACTGTGGCAGACACAAAAACTTCTCCAATTCATCCGCCTGGTCTTTCTAAACATGTATTTTTATTGTGCCACTACCCTGATCTCAGTCCTTCAGGGTTATTTATTGCCTTCAGGAGAATTCACATTCCTAAACCACACACTGAAAATTCCACCACTGTACCAGGCACAGTGGCACATGCTTGTAATCCCAGCCACTCAGGAGGCTGAGGAGGTTGATCGAAAGTTCAATGCCAGCCTCAGCAATTTGTCAAGGCTCTAAGCAAAATGAAAAAAATAAAAAGGGATGGGATGTAGTTCTGTGGTAAAGCACCACTGGGTTTAGTCCAAAAATAAATAAATTAATTAATTAATTAATTAAATAAAATCCTACCACTGTCATAATAAGCATCATCAGTATTAAACTAATTCTAGACTCCATTTTGTAGGAAGGCTGGTGAGAAGGGCTAAATAATTATTTTGAGTTATGTGCTTTTTGCATTTTTTGCATTTTTATTTCATTTACTTTTCCCTTCTTCAAATCTGTTCTCTTGCAGTGTAGCATGTACAAAAAATCTTAAATGCTCTATTAAAACCAAGTAGAGAAAAAATATAAGTGGAATCTAGTATATTAAGATTTATTGTCTTGTTTTTTATTTTTTTAGTTATAGATGGACATAATACTTTTATTTTATTTCTTTTTATATGGTGCTGAGGATTGAACCCAGTGCCTTACACATGCTAGGCGAGTACTCTATCACTGAGCCACCAACCCCAGTCACTGTTTTTTTCAATCCTAAAGAAAATAATCCATCCTTATCTCTCAGATTAAAAGTTCCCTGCTCTATTCAGAAAGGCCTGCTCAATAATTCCATTTATTGTTCATTCTTCTTTCCCTACTGGGTACCCATTCTATCTAACCAAGTCTTATCTTTCAAAATCAAGCCACAGAAATTCTCTTCTTCCTCCCTCCCTTAACCATTATAGGCCAAATTACTCTTGCCCCTCTTTGACTACTCATGGTAGTCAAACATATCATACATCTGATATTCACTTTCATAAGATGTCTTATGTATGTTAGTTCCTAAATACAGGATTCAGGTGATTTGTCTTATCTACAATATCTAACACAAGTCCAAAAACATGGTATATACCTGCAAACATTTACTAAATTCAAATTCCAATTCACAGCATTGCCATATATAACTCACATATGAATCTCTATAGATTTATAATAATCCAAGCATGGTGGTGCATGCCTATAATCCCCAACTTGGAGGCTAAGGCAGAAGGACAGTAAGTTCAAGGCTAGCTGGAGAACACAAGATCCTGTATCAAAAAATATACAGACAGACTGATTTATAATAAAGTGAAAACTATACAAAAAGAGTTTATAAGAACAGTACAGCTGAATTGCAAGTACAAGTCCAGACTCAGCAACTTAGTGAAGCCTTAAGCAACTTAGTGAGACCCTGTCTCAAAATAATCTTTTTTTTTTTTTTTTTTTTAAAAAAGGGCTGGGATGTAGCTCATTGATTAAGGCCCCTGGGTTTAATGTCTGGCACCGCGCACGCGCACGTACATACACACACAGAGTATAGATGACCTCTACAGAATATAGAAAGTGCAAACTTGTTCTAAATTGGCTGTCTTTTCACAATAATGAGTTCTGTGAAAAGTTATCAGACTAGACCATTCATAATATATGCAAGGCAAATTATTCTGAACACACTTTCCTCCTTTCTTTGATGGCTTAGAACAAACATGAAGTGTCTTAGGGGCATCATGAATATTATGATCATGCCACAGGAGATTAAAAGATTAGGTTTTGAATTTGCTAATAACACTCCATAAAAAGAAATTTCTTAATATAAATCCCTGATGTCAGCTTGCTTGCTTATGGCTTGCTTAAAAAAAGGGAGGGGGAATATAAAATGAGCAATCAATTGCTTAACTTCCTGGACAGTATAAAATGGCTGCCTTTTTGAATATTTAATTATTGTAACAAAAGCTGAAGCATCCTTTTACCTAGCTTTGTCCTCTTTGCTGAAATCTTCTTTGCTGTTTTTCAATGTCCTTTGACATCTCAGTATTCAATACATTCTCTATTATTTATGTTCCTCTAACAGAATGTGTCACCTCAGTCCCATTGTCTGCTTTATCCTCCACAATATGAAAGAATATATTCACTGAAGAGATTTTTCTTCCTTTCCTCTTAAACCAAGATGTTGAATTTTTTAGATCAAGCTATAATTTCCTATAAGTCTCTATGTTTTATATTTAACAGAATTTCAACCTATATCAGAATATCAAATATCCTATTATATTTTAAAATGAAAATCTTGTGTTATGCCTACATGGTTCACTTGCCTCCACACAGCTACGCTGGCTTGGTATGGTGGCCTATAATCCTAGCAACTCGGGAAGTGGAGGCAGAAGGCTCTAAATTTGAGGCCCACCTTAGCAATTTAGCAAGATCCTGTCTCAAAATAAAAAATAAAAAGGGCTGGGATGCAAAAGTCTGGCCAATTGTTCTTACCAGGCCATAATGTCAAATTACATTCCAAAGGGTTCGTCTGTCATGTGTGTGTGTTGGTTGCTAGGGATGGAACCTAGGGCCTTACATATACTATGAAAGTGCTCTACCACTTTACCATTGACCTCCATTTCCAGACCCCTGGGGCAAAATGTTCTTTTGTTACTTGGGCTTTTTACTAGTGGAAATAAAGTAATAGGTGGTAGTTAAGTTTCCACACTAGCCTTTAAATAGTTAGCTGGTTACAAAGTTAAACAAAAAAGTCTACATGATCTAATCAAATTTGGTTCTATATAAAAAACCTCAAGGTCTGGGGCATTTCTGTGAGTTGGATGTCAGCCACTGAGACCCAGGATTAGGACCCTCAGAACTGCCCCCAACCCCCCTACACACACACACATACTTCACAAGCCCACTACTTTTCCCTTCTCCCCCAGCTCTACTTTCTACTCCTTTCATTAGATTACAATAGTAGGAACAGACCTACTAAGGTCATAGCAGCAACCAAATAAGAGAATGGGGAGAGTGGAAATTTCCTCTGAGGAAATTGTTTTTATATTAGTAACACTGGAGAAGTCTATATTTCTAAGTTATATCTCCTATACCAGAAAAGAAACAAAATACCTCTCTTGAATCAAATGGACATTCTAGTCTATTTACATATGCAAATAAGCAACTACTATTGTGAAAGCTTTGCTGCTATGATCTGAATGTTGAACTTTAATTTACAATATGATAGTATTAAGAGGTGGGGCCCTTGGGGAAGTGATTGAGTCATGAAGGCTCTTCCCTCATGAATAGAATTAATGCCCTTATAAAAGAGATTGAAAGGAATGTGTTTACCCCTTCCAACATGTGAGGCAAGAGGCACCATCTAGCCTGGTATAGTAGTGCATGCCTGTAATCCCAGTGACTTGGGAGACTAATGCAGGAGGACTAAAAGTTTGAGGCCAGCTTGGGCAACTTAGAAAGACTCTGTCTCAAAATACAAATAAAAAGGGCTGGGGATGTACCACAGTGGTATATCTCCTCTGGGTTCAAAACCCAGTACCACAACAAATAAACAATAACCAAAAAAGGTACCATTTATGAAGCAGAGAGTCTGCCTTCACCTGATACCAAATCTGCCAGTGCCTTAACTTTTGACATTACAGACTCCAGAACTATGAGAAATAATATTTCTATTATGTACTAATTACCCATCTAAGACATTAATTGATTTTCCAGATTAATTCATAAGTTCCATCTACTCTATAAAAAAATGTCCCATAGAATACTCAACACCATGACCAGTAAATCCATAAATCTCTGCCCCAGATAAACTGCAAGTTTATCTGGATTGTAAGGGTTTGTCCCCAGATCTTTATAATACCAGAAGTATTTAACTATGTAATTTAGTTCAATATATGTAAACTAATTAAATGAATGCCAACAATTGATTTAATGAAAAATAATTTGAATTCTTTGGAAAAAGATAGATCAAAGAGAAACCAGGTCACTTTTGAATTAATTAATTAATTTATTTATTAATTTATTTATTTATTTTTGGTGCGAGGGATTTAACACACAGACTCTTTACTAATGAGCTGCATCCCCAGTCCTGTGTGTGTGTGTATGTGTGTGTGTGTGTCTGTATGTGTATGTTTTGGTTGTTGTTGTTTGTGGTGCTAGGGATTAAACCCATAGCCTTGTACATGTAAGGCAAGCACTCTTTCAACAGAGCTATATCCATAGCCCACCCAGTTCTTTTTTTTTCTTTTGAGATAGGGTCTTGCTAAGTTGCTTAGGGCCTTGCTAAGTTGCTGAGGTTGGCCTTGAAATTTTGATTCTTCTGTCTCAGCCTTCTTGGTTGCTGAGATTGCAGGTATGTGCCACTATGACTGGCATTTATTTGTTTAAAAAGTTCTCAGTTAGGAAGGAATTTCCTCAGGTATGAAAAAAAAGATTAAAAAAATTAAATACCTAAATTTGAAAAATCTTTTAAAGTTTTACTAAGAGCCAGTATTTTTGCTCTATATTTGTGGCTCTTAACTATATTTTAATTATGGGGCCTTTTGAAAATTTAATGAATGCTAGAGCCTACCTCTGTACCTAGAAATGAATACACAACATGCAGCACAACTAGAGACTCCTGTACCACCCCTGCCCCCACCGCTCTACCAACACTCACCAACCTATGAGTCTACTATGAATCCCAAGCTTCAAAACATTTCATCATGTTTATACCCATTAAAAAACTTGTATTAGTGTAACAGAGCTAAATTCCATAGGTCTAATCTCAACTTTGCTAAGACCTTATTAATGATACCTTAGATTAGCTAAGAACCTCTACTCATTTTTCAGTGAGTTTATTCAATTTAAGGATGCCAAGTTTCATTTTTTTATTGTCTATGATCCTCCCATATGGTTAGCAATTCTTTTTTTTTTTTTTTTTGTACCAGCGATTGAACTCAGGGACACTTGACCACTGAGCCACCTCCCCAACTCTATTTTTGTATTTTATTTAGAGACAGGGTCTCACTGAGTTGCTGAGCACCTTGCTGTTGCTGAGGCTGGCTTTGAGCCTATGCTCCTCCTATCTCAGCCTCCTAACCACTGGGTTCATAGCTGTACACCACCCCACCTGGCTCTAGTTAGCAATTTTTTTTTTTTTTTTTTTTTAAGAGAGTGAGAGAATTTTTTAATATTTATTTTTTAGTTTTCAGTGGACACAACATCTTTGTGTGTATGTGGTGCTGAGGATCGAACCCGGGCCGCACGCATGACAGGCGAGCGCGCTACCGCTTGAGCCACATCCCCAGCCCTAGTTAGCAATTCTTTATAGTCCTTTGCAATGCCAGGCTACAGCCCACTAACAAGATGATTAATCAGCTAACACAGACTCTAATTCTTGGGGTATAATAAAATAAGATCAGGGTAAGGGGGAACAAAAACCTCCTGACTTAGAATGGTAGTTATTTTTCCTTTCAGATATAGTGTTCTACTAAGTTGTCCACAAAGTAATCTATCCTAATAAGGCTTTCCTTCCCACAAGTAAAGAATCACACAAAAGCATGGGTGGGTAAGAAATGTCAAATCATTTGTTCAAATATCCCCCCCACAACTTTCCCTTCTGAAATTCTTCCACTCTGAAATTCACCTGGCTTATGAGTCATGAAAATTCTCATCCACCACTGTTAAGCATTTTCACCTCTAGATCATCTTCCCCAGCTATCTAAACACAGGAGAGTCACTCTCTTTCCTCTATTCTTTCCATCCAAGTAATCACCAGGTGCTTCCATGGGTCTCCTAATTATTTCTTGGTTTTGTTTTTTGTTGTTGTTATTGTTGCGTTCGTTTTGAGACAGGGTCTCACATTAAGTTTCTGAGGCTGGCTTCAAATTTATAATCCTCCTGTCTCAGCTTCCTGAGTCGCTGGGATTACAGGCATGCACTATTGTACTATACTCTAAATTATTTCTTGAGTCTGTTCCTTCCTTTCAATCACCTTAGTCCTCACACGTTAGCCTATTTCCTTCTGTTTGGTTCCAGACAATCCATCTGCCAGTGTAATCTTCCTGAAACCAAGATGTGGTCACTTCATTCATCAAGTTAAAAGCCTTACCATAGCTGTTTCCCATCTTAAATATTCTTCAATGTCCCTACTTGAGAAAGTTGAAGAAACATAATCCTAGAATGACCTTGATCTGGTCCCTTCTACTTCACCAGAAATTGAACCCAGGGGCACTCTTCCACCAAGCCACATCCTCAGCCCTTTTTATTTTTTGAGACAGGGTCTTGCTAAGTTGCTTAGGGTCTTGCTAAGTTGCTTAGGATCTTGCTAAGTTGCTGAGGCTGGCCTTGAACTTGCTATCCTTCTGCCTCAGCCTCTGGGATTACAGGCACATTCTACCACATCCAGTTTCTATTCTGAGTCTTCTACTCTCAGCATACCATGTTATTTCTTGCCCAGTACACCTGCTGTTCCCTCTGCTTAACAAACTTTGCCGCAATCCCCACCCCATTCCCTAGTATGCCTATGGAACCCTGCCCATTCAGTTCTAAAGAAAGCATTAAGATGGCCAAAGATGTTCATAATGTTTAGTAGTTAAAAACTGAAGGCTAGCATGAGAGACCCAATGGATTCTACCCCCAGCACTGCAAAAAAACAAAACAAAAAACAAACTGAAAACAATCTATATCCTCCAAATATGGAAACATCTCTGTAAATTATAATGGATTCCTATGATAAAATATTATGGAATCATCAATAATGTTTTTTACTGTAATGATATAAAATGCTAAAATATGGCTGTAAAACTATGTACAAAAAAATGATCTCTACTATGTAAAATACAATATATACACACATAAAACAGAGATAATTGGTAGAAAAATACACCAAAACATTAAAAGTACTTATCTCTGTGAAACAGAATTATAAGCAATAGGGGATCTGTCCCCACCTCTAGTTGATTTTTTCTTCTTGCAGTATTGAGGCTCAAACCCAGGGACTTGCACATGCTCAGACAAGCACTCTATCACTGAACTACTCTCCAGCCCTCCTCTCAATTTTTAAGTAGCAAATATGTATCACTTTCAAAATCAGAAAAAACTTTGAAAATATATAAAGCTATAAAGACAAACTGCTGGCTTCCCAATATCTATCTCTCTCTCTCAGACACAAATATAATTACTTCTTCTGATTCAAGTACACATTCTTTATTGTGCAATATCATATTCTATTTTAGACCTTACCATTCTATATTTTAATAGGAATTATTTAAGAATAGGATATCCTTCCTCTTTACTTTCTAGGGGCTACCCTCATATCTCTTGTAGCCAGCTGAATATTTATAAATTACTATTACATTGCTAGCAACATGCAAATTGACCAATAAATACATAATCACTTGTAAATGAGAAACATTAACACATTCAACAAATATTGACCATGAGCCTAAAATACCTCAGGTACCATCATAGCCTATGAGGACACTTTAATAAAAAGGTCTTTGCCCTTATGAAGCCTACATTCTAGAGAAACGAAACAAGCTCATTTCAGAAAATGATGAACGCTAAAAGCAAAGTGGGATGATGGAAATCAAGGAAGTTCTGCAGAAAGAACATAACATCAAAGGCATTATTGAAAGATAGTATGGGACAAGATCAGAGGCAAGCAGGTAGAGTATAAGGAAACAACTAGGCCTGGAATCAAAAGACCTGAGAGTTTCCGTCCCTCCTCTCTTATCTTAATAGGTAATATTCAATCTCAATTAGGATAATAATCCCTAATTCACAAGAATATTTAAGGATTAAATAAAATATTTAATTTTTTTTAGAGAGAGAGAGAGAGAGAGAGAGAGAGAGAGAGAGAATTTTAATATTTATTTGTTAGTTTTCAGCAGACACAACATCTTTGTTTGTATGTGGTGCTAAGGATCGAACCCGGGCCGCATGCATGCCAGGCGAGCGCGCTACTGCTTGAGCCACATCCCCAGCCCCTAAAATATTTAATTTTAAAAGAGAGAAGCCAAGCGCTTGGCATTCTGGTCCTCTGTACTTATGTTAATTCAATCTGTTTGGAGAAGGACATCGAAATAATACAATACTCAAAAGATAGAGTACATAAATTATTATGTTGGACAAAGATGCCAAAAGAAATTAAATAATGTAAATTCTATCCCTTTGGGCTTAGGATGTGTCTCAGTGGTACAGTGCTTGCCTGCCATGTAGAATTCGGGTAATGGGCTCTATCCCCAGCGCCACAAAAAAAAAAAAAAAAGAAAGAAAGAAAGATCAGGGATCTTTGATCAGGGAATTCTGTAAGAGGTACACAATTAACAAAAATACTACCTAGCCTGGTATAGAGGGGCATACCTGTAATCCCAACAACTCCAGAGGCTAAGGCAGGAGGATCACAAGATTGAGACCAGCCTCAGCAACTTAGCCAGGGCTGTCTCAAAATAAAAAATAAAAAGAGTCTGGGAGGTAGCTCAATGGTAGAGCAGTGCTGGGTTCAATCTCTAATATTAAAAAAAAATGTAAGCTACTCCTTTTAACTATTACCTCAAGATTCTATTAATGGTTATAACTGCTTCAAACAATGATGTGGCAAAGGACTGAATAGCCTACTAATAATAAAATCAAATGTAAACATAAAAACAGATTTATAATAAATCTAAAAATAATCTCTTAGCTTTTCCTCATATGTCATGAACTTTATTGGTCTTCATTATTTTTAATCCTCTATATATCTAAGTTATATTTCTCTGGTCCACAGGAGGAAATAAATTTATTTACCAGATTGTAAAAGAGGGGCTTCTGGGAATATTTACCTCTTGCCTCCTTCAATTGTAGCTTATTTGAAACTTAAGAACTAGGACTCCTATAGTTTTGAGTAGGGCATTAGATTGTCAGATCACTAAGATGTTTCCTCTGAAAAATTCCCATCCCTAAGGAATTTTAAACCCTACTACAGCTTTAAGATTGAAAATATTTTGCCCTTTTCATCTCTGCTTTCCAATTTAACATGCCTAGAATGAATAGCTAGTTAAATGGACCTACTATAACTTGCTCTTTGCCAACCTCTTAAACCAGAGAATTTTCTCCTTAATATTTCTAAATTGTTATTGTCAGAATTATACTGACTCTTGTTTTAGTCAGTTCTATTATTAATAACTTGACATGGGTCATCAGAAACAAACTTGACCATCATGTAAGGATAAATTAACTCCAAAAAAATAAGCTGATCAAAAAATGAAGAAGAAAGGAAAATTTAATGTATAGGGTATAAGCCTATACCATCTACTGACTGTCTTTTATGTCGAAGCAAGAATACTACTTGTAAAGGTTGGGATGAAGCTCAGTGGTTAGCAAGTATTTAGTGTGTACAATGCCTGGATTCAAATCCCAACACTAAAAAAACAGAAAGAAAACAAAAAGTTGCTTATCTCTTAACATGCCCAACACTCAACAGGGTCTCAGATTAGCAACCATGGGGGTGTGCATATAATTTAGAAACACATATAATATTTTCTCTTTTTATAAATTGTAGGTGTCCCTCAGGAAATTATATGCATTCACCTGTGTTTCTGTATTCCATGGATACCTTGCAGAGAAACAGAAATACTAGAATGGAGAATCTGTCTCAAAAATGATAAATATATAATACTATAGGGATAAAAAACAAAACTAACAATTTGGGTTTAAATTTTCATTCATTCATTTTGTGGTGCTGGGAATTAAACCTAGGGCCTTGCACATTCTAAATATATGCTAAAGCCCCAAACTTTCATTTAGCCATTCATGAAGACACACATTAAGTATCGGGCACTTCTGCCTATTGGTTTACTTGGTAGCAGTGACCATTTAATTTGTTGCTTTGAATTACTAAAGATAGTCTACATTTTTTTCTCCTATATTTGATATTGGTCTTGAAATGAGTCTGAATGCTTGAGGAATAAAGCTGTTTGGCTGTATAAACAAACTTTCATTTATCCATTATGCATACACAATCAGTATTCAATGTTTCCTTCCCTTTGTGTATATTAATTCTATGATCATCTCAAATAACATAAAGGCTGTTTGGTGCCCATTTCTGTTTCTCACCTATGAGTTTTGCCAACATGAATTTGTATCATATTAATTATTTCTGAGAATTATACAATAGTATTTCCTGGGAGAGAATGGTAGGCTTTATTTCCAATTGCTAAGTATTTAATTCACTAGTACTTTTCTATTTCAAGTTGAATAAAAAGACAAATATTAGAATGGTTTCACATTAAGAAGTTTTCTTAGCACCTATAAACAATACTTAAAATATGTCAAAATTAAATGTAGCAGAACCAAAGTCTAACAGGTAAAATAGGGCATTTGATCCCCAACGTAACAAGCTACCCACAAGGTTGTTAGAACCACCTGTGAAAAATTCCTTGCGAGTCTGGCTACCACTACAAGTACAACAAAATTCCCAGGAAACCACCTTGAGTCCATGGCTTTATTACCACAATTCTCAGCTCCAAACTTGGGGTTCTTTCCTGTATTCTATCTCTAACCAACACATCCACTCCTAGAGAGAGCCAGGCAAAGCCTCCTGGAAAGTGGTAGTAAGGAGTTTCAAAAATTAGAACCTTAGTATCTCTGGAACTACCAAAATTAAACACTAGTCAGGAAATTGAGAGTTTAAGCATTTCCCTCTTCACCAATTAAAATGTTTAGAACAGGAAAACTCTCATGCTTGCATTGGTGAGTTAGTCATAGCAGAAACAAGTAGTTATAAACCTATATTATTTTTTAAGCATAAGTCTGTACACCCTAGCCTTCAGAACACCATGACTGATTGTCTAAAATAGGTAGCTGCAATATACAAAGTGCCTTTTTATACTCTTTGTATCTCTGCTACCTCCCCACTTCCATATACCATTGGCTAGTATTTAACTCTGAACTACTGGATATCAATTATATTCTTCCTATTAAATTCTAACTCTGACTACAAGTATAACAGGCAAGCATCCAAGAGTAATAAAAGTATTCCTATAATAGTAACTAATTTTCATAACATTATTGCATTCTCTCATAAATCAAATTAGAAAGTAGGCATGCTTTTTTTCTCTCTCCATTTTTGCAGACAAGGAAGAAGAATCACTGTATAAGAGACTTGTCCCTTTATCACCAGTGACAGAGAATCACTGGCTTTGACCAGTGTCTTCTTCATTCCGAGTTTCATAGGTCATTCACTACTCTATGCTTTCCACCATCTAATTCTCTAAAATCCACATGACTTAATTAAATTTTCCATATTGCAGCCAACAACATGTAGTCTTTTGATACTTGCTGATCAAATACCAAAAAAATCGCCTAAGTGATGACAACTAGTTCCAATACTCATGCAACCCTTGAAAGTAAACAAAACAGGCTAACCAAAGAAAGTCATGTAAGTAAAACACTGTGTCCCTATCAGAGGATATCTAACAATATTACATTTCTGAAGCATACTTGTATATAACTAACTGTAAGGCCATGAGGTTGTGAACAGTTTATATAAAGCTAACCACTTTTCAACATGTAGTTCGGAAGTAAACAGTTTATATTATTATATTAATGTTTTCAGTAGCATAGAAAACCTAATATTTCCTAACCAACTCTCTTTTAAAAAAAATTTTTTTTGATTCCAAAATCAGATAAAGACACTTCAAAGAAATAAAACTTTAGACCAATATCCCTAATGAATTTAGATGCAAAAATCCTCAATAAAATTTTGGCAAATCGGATACAAAAACATATCAAAAAGATCGTGCACCATGACCAAGTGGGATTCATCCCTGGGATGCAAGGCTGGTTCAATATACGGAAATCAATAAATGTAATTCACATCAATAGACTTAAAGATAAGAACCATATGATCATCTCGATAGATGCTGAAAAAGCATTCGACAGAATACAGCATCCCTTTATGTTCAAAACTCTAGAAAAATTAGGGATAACAGGAAATTGCCTCAACATGGTAAAAGCTATTTATGCTAAGCCTCAGGCCAGCATCATTCTAAACGGAGAAAAATTGAAGGCATTCCCTTTAAAATCTGGAACAAGACAGGGATGCCCTCTCTCACCACTTCTATTCAACACAGTTCTTGAAACACTAGCCAGAGCAATTAGATAGACGAAAGAAATTAAAGTCATAAATATAGGAAAAGAAGAACTTAAATTAGCACTATTTGCCGATGACATGATCCTATACCTAGCAGACCCAAAAAATTCAACCAAGAAACTTCTAGAACTAGTAAATGAATTCAGCAAAGTGGCAGGATATAAAATCAATACCAATAAATCAAAATCATTCCTGTATATAAGTGACAAATTCTCTGAAATGGAAATGAGGACAACTACTCCATTCACAATATCCTCAAAAAAAAATAAAACCTGGGAATCAACTTAACAAAAGAGGTGAAAGAGCTATACAATGAAAACTACAGAACCCTGAAGAAAGAAATAGAAGAAGACCTTAGAAGATGGAAGGATTTACCTTGCTCATGGATTGGTAGAATTAATATTATTAAGATGGCCATATTACCAAAAGCACTTTACAGATTCAATGCAATTCCCCTCAAAATCCCAATGACATTCCTTGCAGAAATAGAAAAAGCAATCATGAAATTCATCTGGAAAAATAAGAGACCCAGAATAGCTAAAGTAATTCTAAGCAGGAAGAGTGAAATTGGTGGTATCGAGATTCCAGATTTTAAACTATACTATAGAGCAATAGTAACAAAAACAGCATGGTACTGGCACCAAAACAGGCTGGTAGACCAATGGTACAAAATAGAGGACACATAGACAAATCCACAAAATTACAACTACCTTATATTAGACAAAGGTGCTAAAACCATGCAATGGAGAAAGGATAGCATCTTCAACAAATGGTGCTAGGAGAACTGGAAATCCATATGCAACAAAATGAAATTGAATCCCTTTCTCTTACCAAGCACAAAAGTCAACCCAAAATGGATCAAGGAGCTAGGAATCAGACCAGAGACTCTGCATCTAATAGAAGATAAAGTTGGCCCTAATCTTCATCATGAGGGGGTAGGCCCCAAATTTCTTAATAAGATACCTATAGCACAAGAGTTAAAACCAAAAATCAACAAATGGGACGAATTCAAACTAAAAAGTTTTTTCTCAGCAAGAGAAATAATATGTGAGGTAAATAGGGAACCTACATCCTGGGAACAAATTTTTACCCCTCAAACATCAGATAGAGCTCTAATCTCTAGAGTATACAAAGAACTCAAAAAGTTAAACAACAAAAAAGCAAATAACCCAATCAACAAATGGGCCAAGGACTTGAACAGAAACTTCTCAGAAGAGGATATACAATCAATCAACAAATACATGAAAAAATGCTCACCATCTCTAGCAATCAGAGAAATGCAAATTAAAACTACTCTAAGATACCATCTCACTCCAACAGGAATGGCAGCCATTATGAAGTCAAACAACAACAAGTGCTGGCGAGGATGGGGGGCGGGGGAGGTACACTCATACATTGCTGGTGGGACTGCAAATTGTTGCAGCCAATTTGGAAAGCAGTATGGAGATTCCTTGGAAAGCTGGGAATGGAACCACCATTTGACCCGCTATTTCCCTTCTCGGACTATACCCAAAAGACCTAAAAAGAGCATACTACAGGGACACAGCCACATCAATGTTTATAGCAGCACAATTCACAATAGCTAGAATGTGGAACCAACCTAGATGCCCTTCAATAGATGAATGGATTTAAAAAATGTGGCATTTATACACAATGGAATATTACTCAGCACTAAAAAATAACAAGATCATGGCATTTGCAGGCAAATGGATGGCATTAGAGCAGATTATGCTAAGTGAAGTTAGCCAATCTCTAAAAAACAAATGCCAAATGTCTTCTCTGATATAAGGGGGGTGACTCAAAATGGGATAGGGAGGAAGAGCATGATAAGAAGACTACCACTAAATAGGGAAGAGAGGTGAGAAGGAAAAAGAGGGAGAAGGGGAGTTGCACAGAAGATGAAAGGAGAACCTCATTGTTATACAGAATACATATATGACGTTGTGATAAGAAAAAGAAAAAAAAGTGTGTCACATTAGATTGGATAGAGAGAAAGGATGGGAGAGGAGGAGAGGAGTAGGGAGGATAGGAAGGGCAGCAGAATAGAATCGACAAGATGATTGATGTATGTACATTCTATGTATGTATTATATGTCAAAATACTTTCTGCTGTCATGTATGACAAAAAAAATAAAAATAAATCGTATGGTAAAAAAAAATTTTTTTACTTATAAATGGACATATACCTTTTTTTTTTTTTAAAGTGGTGCTGAGGATTGAACCCAGTACCTCAAACATGTTAGCAAGCACTCTACCATTGAGCTATAACCACAGCCCCACCAACCCCATTTAAAAAAAATTTCTTTGTAGTTGGACAGAATGCCTTTATTTTGTTTATTTTTATGTGGTACTGAGGATCGAACCCAGTGCCTCATGCATGCTAGGCAAGTACTCTGCCACTGAGCTACAGCCCCAGCCCCTCGACCAACTCTCTTTTAAGTAGAATACAGATAATGTGACTCTGCTGGCACTCATATCAACAATGTCATAATAAGTTCTGAAACAGTTTATGAGGTTTGGTGGACCTTAAGTGGTTTTGCATTAGAGCAGTAGTTCAGAAACCAATTAGAGAAAAGTCTTCAGTTTTAAAACTAGGTCATGCTATCCTTATTCAAAGGCAAGCAAAAACTAGACAATTTATATTACTTCCAGGATATATAGTTTTTAAAAAAGGAGAACAGTCAAGTGAAGTGGTACACGCCTATAATCCCAGCTACTCAGGAGGCAGAAGCAGGAGGATTGCAAGTTCATGGCCAGCCTTGGCAACTTGTACATCACCAGGAGGAATCAGCCTGATAGATAATCTCTCTATATATTTATATCACTAAATTCCTTTGAGTAGAGTCCAAAGAGAACCTGATTAAAAAGTAAAAATTTTACCTGACAACACTGGTACTACAGGGAAGTTAAGGGCACAGAATAACAAAGTTAGAGTTCCAAGTCACTCTACCTCTTGGGACCTCAGTTTCCTTATTTATAAAAATGAGGTAGTTTTTAGATATAAGTAATCACTAAGGAAGTAGTTATTCCAACCTAGGGAAACCAATCAACTTCATTAGAATAAGAAAGTAAAAGATGATATAAACCACTTATGTAAAACTCAAATCTACTGTGTTGGTAGAAAATAGCAAAAAGAAAATGAAGAAGCACTGGAGTAAGGCATGGACTTAAAAAAATATAGTAAGATACTTCAGATTAGATCACTGTTTAAAACCTTTTTTTAGCTTAAAAGAGTGTGTTAAATAAGAAATAAAACTAAATCAGGCATGGTACCACACACCTGTAATCCCAGGGACTCAAGTGGCTGAGGCAAGAGGGCCACAAGTTCGAGGACAGCATCAGCAACTTAGCAAGACCCTGTCTCAAAAAAATAAAAGAGCTAGAGATGTAGCTCAGTGGTAAAGCACCCTTGGGTTCTGTCCCCAAACCAGATAAATATTCTTTAAATTTTATATATATGTGTGTGTGTATAAAAAGTTGGTATACTATGAAATAAACTCTTCGTTTTGAAGAAAAAAATCATATTTGCCAAAATAATGAATTTTCAAAAAGTCATCAGGCATGGTAGTGCATAACTATAATCCCAGAGGCTCAGGAGGGCTGAGACAGGAGAATTGCAAGTTCAAAGCCAGCCTCAGCAATTTAGTGAGGCCCTAGGCAACTTAGCAAGACTCCATCTCAAAACAAAAAAAAATAACAAGGACTGGTGATGTGGCTCAGGTCATGTGCCTATGGGTTCAATACCTAGTACCAAAATAAATAAATAAATTAAAAGTCATCAGAAATATTTAAGATATTTCTCACTATTTTAGAAAAATCATTTGGAGTCTATATGCTGAAATTGAACCTAGGGCCTTTTGCATGCTAAACTCTATCACTGAGCTACACCCCAGCCCTAGAAAAATGATTCAAATAAATGCACAAACACGTAACATTCTGCATGTAAGATACTAGGTTTTATTTTTTTAACATACTTGATTATAGTTATTGACACAAACCAACTCTGATAAAATTCTAATCCAAAGCACAACTATTTATCTGCTTCTTTTTATTTTACTATTTTGTATTTTTGTATGGTGCTGAAGATTGAACCCAAGGTCTTACATAGGCTAGGCAAACACTCTACCACTGAACTATACCCCATCTCATTATTTTTTTTTTTAAGAGATAAGTTCTTAATATACTCCCAGGCTGGCTCAGAAATCCTGGGCTCAGATCACCTTCTTGCCTTAGCCTTCCTGATAGCTGGGATATCAGCATGTGCCACCAAGCCCAGATCCTCTGGTTCTAATATTGCTTCAAAACCTTAAAGTTCCATTTTAAGTAAGAAACCAAAATGTGACATACAGTGCATGTAATTCTTCCTGAGACCAATTAAATACTGCTCAATTTTCACTCAAATCATTCTTACAAATCTTTTGACCATTTTTGCCTAGTCAATAGTACCATCAGAGATGAAGAGACAAGAGAGAAACTCAATCCAGTGCATTTGGCTCTTACTAGCATCACTGGTAAATGGTTTGCTGAGAAACAATTGGAAATCCCCATACTACTAGTCAAGATCAGGTTTGGTGATATTTTGTGGATTTAATTTCTTCCCAATCCCCTTTTCAGGAGATAATACAAAATTGATTACATTCAATAGCCAGCCACACGATACCAGCTACTGGGAAGGCTGAGACAGGGTCTTGAGTCCTCGTGTTCAAGACCAATTTGGGCAACACAACAAGATTCCATCTTAAACCACAACAACAACAAAAAAAAAAAAAAAAAAAAGGAAAAGAAACTGTATTCAGATTATCCTCTGAGACTGAACTTGGGTAGACAGCATGAGAATAAAAAGAGTAATTGTTAAAATCAGTTGGCTCTGCCTACCAAATACAGCCTCCCCTGCCCTGCTCCCCCCCAAAAGAAAACAAATTCTAGAAAGCAGATTCCTCCTTTCCTTTGTTTACCAAACTAATCTTATCTTGCAGTGTCTCTTCATTTTATTAAAATAGTCCAACTTCAGAATGATGGGAAGAAATATACCTCAATATTAAAAACCCCCACTCTCGAAAGATCCCTGTGAAAATTTGGTAAGATCCTCTTCCATTAGAAACTCTCCTTTACACAACATAGAGGTTTCATGGACTTCCTTGAAATTCCAAGAAAAATCCTTGCTTTAGCCTAGAGAGGGGTGTAATCAATAATCCTATCTCCTCCTTCATGAATGGGACCACCCTAAACATCTGAAATGTAAAAAGCAACAAAATGAAGAGTACCTAACATCTCATTTCTGTCAAATTGTCAGTTCTGTCATCTTTCAGCATGGGTCAAAGGATTTCCATTTCATTTCTCTGACCACTGAAATTGGGCCCAATCTGATCCTAGCTCCATTTCTCTTTCTTTTAAAACTGACCTAAAAGCCTACAAACAAATCAATTCATAAGTGAAGGGTAAGTGTGTGAACACACACCTTCCCCCTCACTACCCCTTTCTGATCCAAGATGTCCAGGATACTGCCAACTGCTGTGGCTGTGAACTGGATCAGAAGCAAGAACAGAAATAAGGACACTCTCCATTCAACCTTTTTGTCTGGAGCACTTCCTAGATTTTTTCATTGGCATTTTCTATCAAGATACAAGACTCATTTTTCATTAAAATTGCAAGACTTTCACTTTGCTGTTTCAAATAGTGTAATTGATCTGCATTGTCTTCTTAAATAACCCAACTGGTGAAGGACACTGCAGCTTTAAATATTTCAGTGCTAGCTAGCAAATAGACTCCATTGCAATATGGCTCTGAAGGTCGTGTCCTATTGTCTCCTTTGCAAAGGAAAAAAATTCTAAATCCTTCTAGGTAACATGCGAATATTTGTCCGTAGAATTTACACTCTTCCACCTCAGTCTGGATATAGTTCTGGGTGTTTATTGGAATCTCACACTCATAATTTTCCCGGCAGGGGAAATATGCCGATTGTTATTAATGCTTCCAACACCACAGTGAGACATAAACACATGTGTTCACATTAGTTTAATTGAGCATATGCAACTATCTGAAATAGCACCACTAAAGAGTTGTTAACCTCTTTAAGAGTAAGGCCACAGTGGTTTGGGTGTGGATGGCTTTCAGGCAGCACCCTGAGCCTAGATTGCATAACCTGAAATGTGTAGCCACTTAAAATGATAGGAATCTCAGCCTACTCATCCTGGGACTATCCGGCACCCTGCCATACACTTGCAGCTTTATTTGTCAAAGGAGGTCAAATGAGAAGCACAATCACGGTGAAAGAGAAAATAAACTAAAAGAAAAAGGTTCTTTTCTACTCCAACAGGCACATACACAATTCCCGGAGCAGACACAATGTTCCCTCCACCTCATCTCCCCCAATCCCCGCCCCTGGGGAGTAGAACAGCCTCAGTTAAAAGGAGGCTTTGGGGGGCGCTGGACATTGCTGCCCTTTTTAAGTAAAAACGGGTGGGGCGACCAAAAGGCAGAGAAGGAGGAAGAAGAAAGGTAGGGGTAAGACGGGTGCAGGTGCACCCGAGCATTACCTGAAATGGTAACAGACTGTTACCATTATCGGTCCGGAAAGCGTTATCCTCCATCCAGGACTTGGAGGTGAGCGGAGCCGCACGAGGGAACTTGGGAGGCGCGATCACATTGCTGGAGAAGGGTTTTTTGAGCGGAGAGATGGGGTTTAGTGGGGAGGGTACCCCTACGCCCACGCCCACGCCTACGCCAACCGCTCGGCGAGGGTCCCGGCCTGCCTGCAGGCCACCCCACGGGTTGGACGGTGCGCTCCAGGCGGCGTTCACGCTTTGGTGCGTGTTCCAGCTGGATGAGGCCGACGAGGCCGCCGCTGCCGCAGCGGCGGCCGCAGCGGCAGAAGACGAGGACGGCTTGCTGGTCATGATGGGCTGGTGGCCGTAAGCCGCGGCAGCGCTTCTCTGCGCGTAGGGCGCCTGGCTAGGGCTGGCGGGCGACCGGCGCTGCTGCGGGGGCTGCGCCTGGGGTGGCTGCGCCGGCTGCGCCGGCTGCGGTGCTGGCGGCGGCGGCTGCTGGTGGTGCTGGGTCTGCGCCAGGCCGATCTGCGGGGAGAAAGTGCCTCCGAAGACTGGGTTGACATGGTGCGGGAAGTTCTGGAAGAGCATGGTCCCGTTGACTGGGGTGATCCCCTGGAAGAAGCTGTCCTCCACCGCGTTCGTGGTGCCGGTGGACCAGGTGCTGCCGAACGACGGCGACAGCGACGCGCCCGGCGCGGTGGGCTCCTGCGGCGGCGGCGGAGGCTGCTGTGGGGGCTGATGGAAACTCAAGCCCGGCAGGAGCGGCGATTCCATCTGCATCTTGTCCGGGCCGTTGGGGGCCGGCGGGGCCGCGGCGGGGCTAAGGGCCGGCACTGCGCTACTGTCCTCCGGTTTGGGGGTCTCTGAGGAGAGGGGCGTGGACGGGGCTTCGGCTACGCTGGGCTCGGGCTGGGGCTGCTGCTGCTGCTGCCGCTGCTGCTGGGGCTGGGGCTGGGTTTTGCTTTTGTCCATCAGTAAATCATCCTGCATGGTTTGCGCAGCTGAAACGGGAAAAAGAGAGAGATGCGTTATTGTCGAAGTGATCCTTAATGCCCCTCGCTAAAGCGGGCGGTGTTTTACTTGCGAAAATCCAGTGCCACCGCTATTAGCCAATTGCAAGCAAATCCATAATCTCCCATTTAACAGGTCGGGCTGGGGAGAGGGAACACAAGCAAGGTCTCTAAAAATACTGTGAGAGCGTCTTCACCCTTTCTGATGTCTTGGTTCCTTTTCTGTATTAGTGAGAGATGTGCTTATAAGATAGAAAGACAGCAATTTCGCCACGTCTCTTTTCCCTTTACCGGAACTCAGAGCATTCACCCTGCAATGAGAAACTGATTCTGGTTCCTGTTTTTTCCCAAGCACCACCCTCCCCAAGTTATTTGCATACGTCAATAAATACTGCTGCGTCCTTCAGCAAGGTTAAAAAGACACCACACACACACACACACACACACACACACACACACACACACGACCCTTTCTTCCCCCTTCCTCAGCTCGAGCACTTTAAAGAAAACGGCCGTCTTAAACCTCTTGATTAACAAACTGCTTTCTTGCCTCGATAATTGTTTCATTTAGCTACAGCTAACCAGCACGAGGGAGGAAATCCTTGGCATTTGTTAGAAGGACTCAGCTGCACAATCATTCTCTGGCCTCGCAGTAGCGGCAGCTACTCCATTTTGTTGGGAGACATTTTATAAAAATAATATATATACACACATATATATTATATCACCGCTTTTAAAAAGGTGAAACCTACTGAAACGTCTGGAAGTGCTTGCTTCTTGTTACTCTAAGGATTATGGTTTTTCTGCTTAATCTCCAATTTTCTTGTTTCCAATTCTGCCGCACAAGAGGATTTCCTGGCTTCTCAGTGCTTCAGGTCTCAACAGGAGCCTGAGAATTTCTCTGCAGAGTGGAGAAATGCTTCTAGTTGGATTTGAGGTCAGAGAGAGAGGGAAAGAGCATGGGGGGGGGAGGCGACTGTTAGATGGACTGGGGGCGGGGCTTTAAAAAATCCGTCTGAGATTTAAGTAGACAGTCAAGATAATTCTGGGTTGCTAGATTTCATTTTTGAATCCTCCTGCTGCCTCCTTGGTCACAAGATTGGCAAATTTAGAATCCATTCTCTTATCTCTAGTATTAGCAGTGGAAAACTATGGTTTGATGACCCTGAATTACCATATGCTAGCAAAAGTGTTAAAAATAGAGGAGTACAAAGTCCCAAATTCTCATACATTGTAATTATAGTGCATTGCCACCGCTGCTTCATGTAGCCATATAAGGAGTGTATGGTATTTTCCATTTCGCATAGAATTATATTCACCTCTGTCATACAGCCTGTTTTCTTATTCAAGATGAAAATAGTAATTGCTCAAAACCAAGAGATTTCCATACATGTAGTTACCATTGAGTTAGCTTGTTCCTTTCATGTTAATTACTTTAGATATACAAATATTACAGGGATGAGACTGTGCAAACAAATATTTTGAAATGTTAAAGGAGCATATGACCAAACATATCATTATTTTTAGATGATGATTCAGTACAATTGCAACAAAGTTATTAATATATTTAATATAGTTACTTAATTAACATGTACTGGAGAACATCTTTCTTAGGACATTTGTAAAAGGGCATTTTGATACACATAGAAGCTGCCTTTGGATATCCTAATGACTAATAACTACTATAAAATGGAGATATTATTACTCAACTATTAAGTAAAAGATGTCCAACTGAGAAATTACATTAAAAGTAGCTCCACTATTTTATTAAAGACATCAAAAATGCTTAATTGGTATTTCATGTCAAAGTTTCATACACAAAAAAGTGGGCAAAAGCAAATGCTTCACAGCCACCTGATTCTTCTTTCTACTTCTCAAATCCCTGCTTCTCCCCTTCCCCTAAAAAGAATCCCAATCAAATATACCATACATCACATATTGCCAGATAATACCAATAAAACCTACTTAAAATTGCTTTTATGTTCCTCACTTCTCTTGGTCTAAAACAAGGGTTTTGATCAGTATTGTAAAATACAACACAAAGAGGCAAGTGAACCTTAGATTCAGACAGCACAAAGTTCTATCACTGCCAAAGAAGATGGTCATAGAAGGAGACATTTTCATACTTGGTTTAAACAATGCTGCAGTAAATCATTATAATTCTGGTTTTTGAGCTGCTTCCAGTGAGCTAGAACTGCCTTTATAATAGCCATATCATCATATGGCTGAAATACACATTGATTATAGTTTTAATATCATCCAGCTTTTCTGGATCCAATGCTTTTTGTTAATACCTTCAGTTTAAACTACATGCTATCGATGAAAAAATTAATGCTGTATTATAGCAAAAAAAGGCAAAGAAGTAAACTGGAATAAAAATATTTCATAATTTCATTATGAAATTCAAAAACTCATTGAATTTTTGAAATGTTATACCAGGAACACATTTCTCAATACTCCTTAAAGATAAAAATTTCACTTTCTGCATAAATTCACTCTGTCAAGGTCAAGACCCACCTTTAATAAATAAGACCCTTTAAACAAAAGGTAGATTAAGATGAAATTTACAAAGTTAACATGCAATGTCTCTCAATAACTGCCTGTATAGTTTGTTTGATTTGGAGTTTATTTTGCTTATTTACAGCAAAGTCTGAGAAATAGATACCTCCTTCCCCTCCCCCACCACACACACAATAGATCGGCTTTTACATGCATTAACCCAATTTCAAGTAACAAATTTGTAGTAGCAGTTACCTTTGAGTGTCCAGTTTTTAAGGATCGATAAAATTTTAAAGTATACGGTATTTATTTTCTTCTTTCAGGTTGATTATGTGACCGCTCTGGCAAAAGCACTTTGACAACTGTAAGAAGAGAGGGCATGCGCACACAGGGAACTGTGGGGGCTGAAGTCCTTCACAAGGTACTCTGCCTGACTTCAGCACGTTCAGCCAGGAAAGGAGGAAGCCTCTAAAATACATATTGCAAGGGAAAGAGGTTGTTCCCGGATTGCATATATCCTCCTAGCCAATCTAAACCATGAGTTGTTGAAATGAAGAGGAAGAAAAATAAACTGGTTTATCAACTTGATTTAGGAAGCCAGGTTAAAAGAGAAACTGGATTGTAGGATTCAAAATAAATATACCCGGCAGAGCTACCTTAAATGGTATTAGAATATTAATGACTGGGTAGCCAGCAATAGGCACCCTACCAGAGTAAAAGAGATTGGGGTGAGGAGGAATAAACAAGGGTGTGGGGGATGGGGAATGGTGAATACTTAAAATCTAATCATATTTAAAGGAAACATTTTTAATATAGAATGAAAAGCATCTTAATACAAAATGTGATATTAACCTCAGAGGTCAGGTAAAAATAGGTTTTAATAACAAATTTTTGACATCCACCAAAATTTCTTTTGAATTTTCAAGGTAGGCACCACTTATTTTAAGATTTTACATAATGTGCTCTAAATCAACTCACCTCCTTATTTTTACTTGTCAAAATGAAAGCTTACCTTGCATTATTCATACAATGATTAATCAAATAAAATTCAACACTTTCATACTAAAATAATATTTGTTGAAATACTAATAACTTGGCATGTTTAGTATTTCACTTCATAGGATAGTGACTTCTTTATTCAGTACAAAAAGTAGGTAGTTTCTGTTAAAAATTTTTGGTATTTTTTTGTATTTTGACCTCATGATTCTAAGGCTGAAATCTCACAATATATTAACATCAATTGTTATAATCTATAGCTTTTAAGAGCAATAGTTCAACTGCTGATTTGCTCATATAGGCAGAATATAATATTTCTTGTGGAATCTGGTTTAGTGCCATTCACCCAAGGGGTTCAGAGTAAATGTCAGCTGATGACTATGCTGATTGAACATGGAGCTGAAAATGTTAAACATCATTTTAACTGTCTTAATTTTTTATTTTCCTTCTTCACCAATTAGAACTAAAGTATTACCACAGACCACTAATTTGCCCCATTTAGTAGTCTTTGCCTCTAATATTTTTCTTTCCTGTTTGTTTGTTTTGGTACTGGGAACTGAACCCAGGGGTGCTTTATCGCTGAGCTACAACCTAAGACCTTTTTTTAAAAAAAAAAAATTCCAGTTTTTTTTGCTTCCCAGCTATGTGACCTTCGGAAAATCACCTTATCACCTCTTGAGCGATACATGCCTTGGTTTCTTCATCTGTAAAATGGGGCAAAATATTACTTTCAAGCATTGTTTGAAGAAATTAAATGAGATAAAGGCCTTGGCACATAACTGTTTCATTCCTGCCCTAAACCCTGCCACTGGTCCCAGCAGCTTCCTGCACCTGGGTCACCTTGGCACCTGCATTCAGGGTCTTGGTGTGTTGATCCCCCCAATCTTTTATTTATTTGTTTGTTTGTTTATTATTTTGAGACAGGGTTTCACTAAGGCACTTAGGGATTTGTTAAATTGCTGAGGGTGTCCTCAAACTTGTGATTCTACCGTCTCAGCCTCCTGAGCTGCTAGGATTACAGGCCAGTATGTTCCACTCTATCACTATGGGGGGCGGGGGGGGGGACCTAACAAATCAAAGAAGAATCATTCTGAATGAATGTGCCAAAAGCTCTGTGTAAAATAACTAAACACTTACTTATTACTGTTGTGACCATAATTTATAAGCTTATATTTCCTTTTTTTTTTTTTCTCTTCCTCTGTCTTCCTAAAGAAGTGTCACCCGGGGCTGGGGATGTGGCTCAAGCGGTGGCGCGCTCGCCTGGCATGCATGGGTTCGATCCTCAGCACCACATACAAAACAAAGATGTTGTATCCACTGATAACTAAAAAATAAATATTAAAATTAAAAAAAAAAAGAAGTGTCACCTGTAAATGTATGTGGCACATGCCTGTAATCCCAGAGACTGGGAAGGCTGAGATAGGAGGCTCACAATGCCAATGTCAGCAACTTAATGAGACCTCCAACAATTCTGCAAGAACCCTGTCTCAAATAAAAGGGCTGAGATGTAGCTCAGTGGTAAAATGCCCCTGGGTTCAATCCCCTCCACCACCATGAGGAAGAAGAAAGAAAGAAGGAAGGAAGGAAGGAAGGGAGGGAGGGAGGGAGGGGGGAAGGAAGGAAAGACATCCCCTCCTCACTTGTAACAGGGAACAGAGGTGACACCTAGAATCCCAGTGATCCCACAGGCTGAGGGAGGATGATCATAGGCCTCAGCAATTTAGCAATTTAGCAAGACCCTGTCTCAAAATTTTAAAAATAAATTAAAAGAGCTGGTGGTGTAGTTCAGTGGTAGAACAATGCCCTGGGTTCAATTCCCAGTGGGGAGAGGGGGATCCTCACTTATTTTTTAATATTTATTTTTCAACTGTAGTTGGACACAATATCTTTATTTTACTTATTTATTTATTTATTTATTTTTATGTGGTGCTGAGGATTGAAACCAGGGCCCCGCATGTGCTAGGGGAGTGCTCTATCACTGAGATACAACCCCAGCCCCCTTTCCCATCCTCACTTTTGACAAGGTGTTGGACTCACCTTGCATTCCAGAGTCTTGGAGAATCAACTCAAGGTTAATCTTATTTCTGAAGACTCTGCTAGCCTATCAAATTTCTAGTACATTTACAAGTTCTCAACATAAAGAAAAAAAAGTATCCTCATAAAATCCTAACTTTAAGAAACATGTTTTTAAAATTATTTGAAATTAATATGTCAATACTGTATCAGTAAAGCAGAAATTTGTAAGTTATTCAGATGTGCTTGAAATGGTTTACTTGAACCTCTATTAATTCACCTGAACCCAAGTGCTGGTCTACTAATAATGCATGCAATGGAGAAAGATAAGCTTTGGTCCTGACCCTTGATAAATGATAAATAATTAGCACTGCCCATACTTACTGAAGTTTTTATTGTATATGAAAATGAACTAATCTCTGTTCTGCCTTTCCTAAAATAAGCACCCTAATTTAAAATTAAAATTAAAAGAAGATAATTCCAACATATATACCAAAGTATAAATACAAACCAAGAAAACAAATTAGGGAGGGACCTTCAACAAAGACAAAAGCCCTTCTCTACTGAAATCCTGATTTTTATCTAGCCAAGAAGGAGGAACTTTCTAAAAAATAAATTTTGTGTGTGTATGTGTGTGGTACCAGAGACTGAACCCAAGGGTGTTCTACCACTGAACTATGTGCCAAGCCATTTTTGTTTTGAGACAGGGTCTCGATAAATTGTCAATGCTAGCCTTAACTTACAATCCTCCTGCCTCAACCTCCCAAGTTGTTAGGATTACAGGAATGTGTTGCCATGCCTGCTCACTTTCTGAAATTGTTTTCAGGTCACAGAACTTAATTATAAAACCCTTTTGAGCAGTGATTAAAGTCTGCAAGGCACAGTGGCACATGCCTGTAATCACAGCAGCTCAGGAGGCTGAGACAGGAGGATCTCGAGTTCAAAGCCAGCCTCAGCAAAAGCAAGGTGCTAAACAACTCAGTGATACCCTAAGTCTAAATAAAATACAAAATAGGCTGGGGATGTGGCTCAGTGGTTGAGTGCCTGTGAGTTCAATCCCCAGTACAAAAAAAAAAAAAGTTTGTAAAATAATTTGCAGAGTCAACTCACCAAGATATATATGGGCCAAACACATCTTTCTGGGCCTCCTTCCTTCTTCTTCCTTCCCTACTTATACCCTTAGCACAGAGCTTGTAAGTCTAGGTAGTTGGTGATTGCTCTATATATGCTTTTTGTTTTGTTTTGTTTTGAGGCAAGAGCTCATTATGTTGCCCAAGCTGACCTATAACTCCTGAACTCTAGCAATCCTCCCAAATCACTTTGAATACAGGTGTGTGCTATCATAAATGCTTGCTGATATGCATAAAAGGAAAAATAGATATAGTTTTTTTATTATCTAAAACAACCAAAGTTTGAGTATTAAATCATACTTCACTTAGAAGAACATTCTTCCATCAGTTGTAAGAATGGATATGAAAGGGAGTGACATAAAAGAGAAAAACATTTTGGCCTTTATGATATTCAGTAGTATGCAGATCATCTTATTATCACAATGAAATAACATTAATTAAACTAAATGAATGGGGAACTTTGTTCCAATCCAAGACTTATAATCTAATAAAAACACACACCCCACACCCCTTCAGAAACTGCTTCTCACCAAGGTGGCACTCTGAGCTAAGTCCAATGGATGTTTTGTCTTTCTTAACCTTGTAGCAACATTGATATAACTGACCACACTCTCTGAATACACTCCTTTTCCTTTGCCTCCTTCATGTTGTCCTTTCTTGGTTTTCTTACATTTGGGATTGCACAGGGGCTCACCTCTGTCTTCTTTGCTAACTGACTTTATTTTATTTAGCTTTATCATTATCATCATCATCAGTATCATGGTGCTGAGCATTGAATCCATGGCCTTTTACCACTGATCTACATTCTCTAAGTTGTTTGTTATTGATGTTTTGAGACAGATTCACTAATTTGGTAAGGCTGGCCCAGAACTTGTGATTCTCCTGCCTCAACCTCCCCAGTAACTGGGATTACAGGCATACGTCACCACATCTTGCTATTTTTTTTAAAACCTATTTATTTTGCAGTGCTAGGGATTGAACTCAGGAACACTCTACCACCAAGCCACATCCCTAGATTTTTTTTTTAAGACAGGGTCTTGCTAAATTACTCAGGCTGGCTTCCTTGTTATCCCCTCCTGCCCCAGCTTCCCAAGTACCTATGATCACAGGCATGGGCCACTGCACCAAGATTTGCTGACTTTTAATACTGAGTTTCTTGGGAGTCCATTCTTGGCCCTCTTTTCTCATCTCACCCTATGTGAGTGGTTTTTCCAACTGTAAGAAAGGATCAAGCCTTTTGGGGTGTCTGGGGTGGGAGGGACTGGATATAGAACTTAGAAGGGCTCTACTACTAAGCTACATCCTCAGCCCTCTTTATTTTTTATTTTTATTATTTTGGTACTGGGGATCTAACCAGGGCCACTTTACCACTGAGCTACATCCCCAGCCCTTTTTACTTGTTATTTTGAGCTGGTCTCACTAAATTACTGAGACTGGCCTTGAACTTGGAATCCTCCTGCTTCAGCCTCCTGTGTTACTGGAATTACAGGTGTATGCCACCACTCCTGGCCTCTTTTTATTTTTTGAGATGAGGTCTCACTTGCAATACTCCTGCCTCAACCTCCCCAATCACTATTATAGGTGTGTACACCATGTGTAGCTTCTTTTGATGGCTATGTTCCCAATACCTATCTTTGTTTCTAGCACATAATAAAAATATATTTAGTTAGCAAAGAAGACAGAGGTGAGCCCCTGTGCAATCCCAAATATAAGAAAACCAAGAAAATTTATATAAATTTATATAATTCAAATAAATAAATATTTGAATTAAATTTCTATTTATATGTAAATGGCCAAGAATGCCAAGAAAGCCAGATATAGTGGCATACGCCTGTAATCCCAGCAGCTCAGGAGGCTGAAGCAGGAGGATTACAAGTTCAAGGCCAGCCTCGGCAATTTAGGGAGGCCCTAAGCATCTTACAGAGATCCTATCTCAAAATAAAAAATAAAAATAGCTGGGGATGTGGCTCAGTAGTTAAGTAACCCTAGGTTCAATCACCCCTGGTGTCCCCGCCCCCAAAAAAAGGGGGAAAAAAAAGAAAGCCAAGGAATTTGGGTGGCAAACAAACAACAACAAATCTCTAGCATACTTACATCACCAGACATCAAGAACTATTATAAAGCTATAGTAATTAGACTGTATGGTTAGTCATATAAGGATAAGCACATAGACAAACAAAATTAAAAGTCCATAAACAGATCTACATATGAATAGTCACTAAAATTATGAAAGCAGTAACACTGCAGTAATGAAAGGACAGTCTTTTCAATAAAGGATATAAAGGTATTAGATCAACTGAGAATCCATATGGAAAAAAGAGAATTTTACTCTTATAATACAATACACAAAAATCAATTCTAGATGGATTATAAGTCTAAATGGAAAAGGTAAATAATATAGCCTTTAAAAGATAACACAGGAATTTATCTTTATGACATTAGGACAAGCAACAGTTTTTCTTCCTTTTAAGTTTTGGTTATTTTGTTTTATTTACTTATTTATGGGATTGAATTTAGGGCCTCACACAAGCCAAATACACATGCTAAATACACATTCTGAACTAACCCCCAGCTCCAACAATTTCTTAAACAGATCACAAAAGCAGTAACCATAAATGAAAACATTAATAAACTGGACTAATTGTGAATATCTACCAAAAGATATAATTAAAGTGAATCAATGCTGCATGAGGTGGTATGTGCCTGTAACCCCTGAGACTTGGGAGGCTAAGGCAGGAGGATCAGAAGTTTGAGGCCATCTTCAGCAATTTAGCAAGGTCTTAAGCAACTTAGCAAGACCATGTATCAAAAGAAAAGAAATAAAAATTTAAAGGACAGAATGTAGCTCTGTGGCTCATATGATGCCCTTGGAATCAATGCCCAAAACCAAAAAAAAGTGTAGAATAAAAAATAACGGAAATGGGAGAAAAATATATGAAATATGTCTCCATATTTTTTCAATCAGACTTGTAACCAAAATATAAAGAATTCCTACAAAGTAATAAATAAAGAGTAGACACTCCTGAGGCTGGGGATGTAGCTGAGAAGTAAAGCACTTGACTAGCCTATGAGAGGCTCTGGGCTCATTCCCTAGTACCACAAAATAAAATGCTCTGGGCTCATTCCCTAGTACCACAAAACAAAATAAACAAACAAAAAGAGCAGACATCCCTGCCAATACGGTAGCATACACCTGTAATCCCAGCCACTCAGGAGACTGAGGCAGGAGGATTGCAAATTCAAGGTCAGCCTAGGCAATTTAGTGAGATTCTGACTTGCAATAAAAAGTAAAGAGGGTTGGGGATATAACTTAGTGGTAGAACACCTCTGAATTCAATCCCCATACTACCAAAACACACACACACACACACACACACACACACAAATAGACATCCCAAAGAAAAATGAATGAGAGGCTTCAACAAAAGATACTGAAATGACAAACATGCATACGAAAAATGTGTTTTGACTTATCACCAAAGAAAGACAAAATAAAATCAGAATGGTTTTTTCAGAGAAAAGATGATTGGCAGGGGAGATAAAAGGAGAAAATAAAATGGGACTTATGGGACTCTGGTGATACACTTTCTTAAATTATGTGCTCTTACACAGATATGTTCACTTCAAAAATTCAGAAAACCGGACAGTCTACTATTGCCCCCTCTATGAAGCTTCCCCCAGGTTGTCCTAATTCTACATACTCTCCCTAGGCAATTCATGGACCCCACTATTTGTCTCCAAGTCAAATCTTTTTGGTAAACTGCAAACCACTATTGAACTAACAACTTCTCTGTCTGAGGATCCTACAATAATTCTCCCACAAATGTGCTTATTCCATTATTTTTGGCTGACTTATCCTATTTAATAGAATCACCATCAAACTAATCACTCAGGTTAGGAATCTGGACATGATTCTGTACTTCCCATTCTGCACCAAGAGACAAATCTAACTGATTACTAACTTGTTAATATTGCGTTCCCTCCTCATCACTCACAGTCAGTATAATACTGCCCCTTAACTATGGACGTAATTTAATATCTCTCATCTAGTACCCTTCCAAGTGTGCCTTCCAGTTTTGCCATGTTAAGCTCTTCCTAAAATCTTTAATGACTTGATTCTCTTTCTCAAAAAATACAATATAAACTTAATTCTTCTATTCCTACTATTCGTCCCGACCATAACAAATTCCTACAGTTCTCTGGAAGAACCATGCTATTCTACCATCATGCCTCTGCTCATGAAATACCTCTTTATCTCTTTTTTTAAGATAGCTTTTTTAATTGTCAGTGGACACAATACCTTTATTTTATTTATTTTATTGTGGTGCTAAGGATCGAACCCAGTGCCTCACACATGCTAGGCAAGCACTATACCACTGAGCTACAACCTCTACCCAATACCCTTCTATCTCTTGAAAACTACTACTATTCACTCATTGGAACCCAGTACAAACATCTGTTCTTCCAAGTTTCCCTGACCATATAAGCAGAATTACCCATTCTCTCCTTCATAGACCTCTACAATACACACATATCTCTAATATTCTTCATATTCAAGTGTAATTATATGTTTACATGTCTGCCTTTCCTAAAATAGCTCTGGGGTTGAGATAGTTACCATTATAAACTAGGCACTGGGTCTGAAACAGAGATGCTGAATAACAATTTATTGACCCGGGGGATATAGCTCAGTGATAGAGTGCTTGCCTAGCATGCATGATGCCTGGGTTCAATCTCCAACACTGCAAAAAAGGGGAAAAAAAATTGCCCAGCATGGTGACAAGGCCTATAATCCCAGTGAGGCTAGCCTCAGCAACTTAGTGAAACCCTGTCTGAAAATAAAGACTGAGGATGTCTCTCAGTAGTACAGCATCCCTGGGTTTTATCTCCAGTACTAGAAAAAGGAAAAAAAAAAAAAAGAAAGAAAGAAAGAAAGAACCTGAGTTTATATGTTTCACATATTTTTGTTCATCTTTCTTTTTAAATTTTTATTTTATTCTTTCATTTTTAGAGGTACTGAGCTTAAACCCAGGGCCTCACCATATGCTAGTCAAGTGCTCTATCACTGAGCTGCACCCCTAGCCCTTGGCTGTATTCATTTTGAATCTCAAAAATGATAAGTATATTATATATTTTTATGTAAAGGACTTTGTTGTTTTGTACTGGGAATTGAACCCAGGAACGCTTAACCATTGAGCCACATCCTTAGCCCCTTTTATGTTTTATTTTGAGACAGGGTCTTCTAAGTTGCCTGGCTAAATTTCTGAGGCTGGCTTGTGATCTTCCTGACTCAGCCTCCCAAAGTGCTGGGATTACAGACATGCACCACCATGCCTGGCTTATATAAAGATTTTGTGTGTCCAAAATTGTGATGGGGCTGAGGGTATAAGTCAGTAATAAAGTTATTGCCTAACATACACAAAGCCCAGGTTTGATCCCCAGAACTACCCCCTCCCAACATACACACACATACAATTCACCAACATCTAAATTTGTACTCTTAAGTAAAAGAGTGCCCATGCTATTTTTTTTTAATTATCTTGGTTCCCATCATGAAACTTCAATGATAACAATTGGCAAATTTCTTTCTTCTAAGGAACATAAATATGGTTCTGAATTTCTGATGGTAGCACCAACACAGACTGAGCATAGGATTTTTCTGTTGTAAATCTGCATATGTTACTCATATTTAACATAAGTTTTTTAGTTGCAAATACTACTTGAGAAATCTATTTTGTGAGATGTGTTTTGGGTGTTTTTGTTTGTTTGTTTGTTTGGGTACTGGGAATTAAACCCAGGGGCACTTAACCACTGGGCCACATCCCCAGCTCTTATTTATTTATTTATTTATGAAAGAGGGCCTTGCTAAGTTTTGAGGGTCTGGCTAAATTGCTAAGGTTGGCCTTGAATTTACAATCCTCCTACCTCAATCTCCACCATCACTGGTATTATAGGTATACCCAGCTAAATATTTCACTTTAAATGCTGTTCAAAAGCTGTCCTCACAGGGGCTGGGGTTGTGGCTCAGCGGTAGAGTGCATGCCTAGCATGTGCGAGGCCCTGGGTTCTATCCTCAGTACCACATAAAAGTAAATAAATAAAATAAAGGTATTGTGT
>NW_025999945.1:8803195-8805915 GCF_001458135.2 Marmota marmota marmota
TTATAGAATGCATCAGAACTTCATTCCTTGTTATTGTCTAAACAATATTATATTATATTGCTACACTACATGCAGCTTATCCATTTATCAGTTGATGGATTTGAATTTTCATATCTTGGATGTCAGGAATAATGATGCCATGAACATTCACAAACAAATCTTTGTGTAGATATATGTTTTCATTTCTCCTAGGAGATCTTTAGACATGAAATTACTATGTCAGAGCTGATCACTCTTATTATTATTTTTTGAAGTGCCATGGATTCCAAAGGCCTCAGACAAGCTAGGTAAGTGAGTACCACTTATCTACACTTATCAGCCACTTATCTACATCCCCAGTCCTTTAAAAATATACCTACGCACATGCACATATATGTATATATAATTTCTCCCTAGATTGCCCAGGCTGGCCATCAACTTGTGATCTTCCTGCCTCCCTCCCAAGTAGCTGGGATTACAGGCATGAACCAACTGACAGTGGCTAATTTTCATGTCTTGGATGTTAGGAATAATGATGCCATGAACATCTTGGTTATAGCATAATGTTTTTCAAGTTTGTTTGTTTGTTATAGAATGCATCAGAACTTCATTCCTTGTTATTGTCTAAACAATATTATATTATATTGCTATACTACATGCATCTTATCCATTTATCAGTTGATGGATTTGAATTTTCATGTCTTGGATGTGAATAACAGAATTGCGGGGGGGGGGGGGGGATGCTGGGGAAAGCAAATCCAGGACTTTATATATGCTAGCCAAGTACTCTACCGCTCAGCTACACCCTCAACACCCTATAACAGATTTTTTTTCCTACTTCAAAGAGTTTTTGAAATAGCTGGGGAAACTGACTTTTCATAAAAAATGCAAATATAAAATTCATTTTTGGTATAATAAGGCCAATCTGCACAAGGCTTTCTATTAGCATAATTATATTGTATTTTCTAATGTAGGGTCAAATAGAAATTTTGGGATGAAATTCCTTTTAGTGTAAATCATAAAGCTAAATGGAGTCTGCACTAGTCTAATCAATGCACTAGGTTAAATTCTGTTTTTAAGTCAGATGTCTATATACAAATCCTTATGGCTGACAACTGCTTAAGAGATAAACACAGCAGAGGAGGGCTTACACACAAGGAACAAAAAAAAATAAGAATCTAAAATATTAGGTGGACGCAGTGGTGTATACCTGTAACCCTAGCTACTTGGGAGACTGAGGCAGGAGGATTAAATGTCAGCCAGCCTAGGCAACTTAGACTCTGTATCAAATAAGAAAATGGAAAAAAACAAAAAAGAAAAAGGAGAAAGGAGGAAAAAATGAGAAAGAAAAAAAATTTAAATATTATATATCCTGATTAAACACTTATTTTAATATTTAAATATTATATATCCTGATTAAACACTTATTTTCCTTCTCTAGGGTGGGCTTGAGAAAAAGATGAATATTAATTATAATACCCCAAACTCATAAAAGCATATGCTGAAATATGCTTTCATAAAAGCATATTTCAGAAATTGGGGAACAAATAAACTTCTAGTCATATGTTATTTATTTATTTATTCTGGCAATGTACACTCTACTGCAAATATATTCAGAGAGCAAACCTCAAACACTTATTAAGACCTGATTATAAAATTCTACATTAAATAAGAACGTGAAAAACACATTTTCATTTGAAGAAAAAGCCAACATCTTGCAGCAAAAATTAGGCATAATCAAGGCAGAAGCTACGAAACGTCCTACCAATCACACCACTAAAGAACGCTACAGGTAGCCCAAAATACGCATTCGCTTCAGTCAACTGCTCCTCCCCTCCCACCAAAGCTATTCCTAGAACGTCAGAGAATAGCCCATCCAGTGATTTGTGACTTCTCTCTTTTTATCCCCTCCCCGCCATCCACCTGCTTGGAGGTGTCAAGGAGACAAGAAATGGTTAACAGTGACCAGCAGCAGAAAGAGAAACAAACATCCCTGACAACCCACAGCTGAGTAAGCAAGCGCTGTTTATTCACCAACATGTTCCATTTGGAGACCGTCAGCGAGCCCTTGAAAGCTCATTGAAGGCGCATTTGAGAAGGCTCCTAGAGGAGAGAATCGTCTTTTCTCCCCCCACCCTCCAAACACACCGACGCTCGCTCGGGTGGAAACGGTCGGGTCGCGGCAGCCCCGACCCACCGCCCCCTTGGGAATAACCTCACGCACTGAAGCATCCGACCCCTTGCGGGGGTTGTGTAACTCCCCCCAAACCGGCTCTGACGTGGGAGAGGCTGGCTCCAGAGCGGGGGGCTTCCCCCCGCCGCCCCGGCCCGCCCCGACGCCACAACCGGGACTGAGGACCTTGACGAGAAATGGCCCTTCAGCCCATTCCCCTCACCTGGCTCCGTCCCACCTGAGGGCGAGAGCTGAGGGGAAAAGAAACAGGCAGGGAGGGCTGACCTTGTTGCTACTGACAGTGGAACGGCACATCCTGCTGCTTCCCGGAAAGCGGCCCGAAGGACATTTTTCCCCCTGGAGGAAGGAAACCTGAGGGCGCGGGCCGGGCGGCGGCGGTGGTCCGGGCGGGCTGTGCAGCCTCTATCGGGGACGGTCCGAGGACTACATCTCCCAGGCTGCTCTGGGCCGCCCTGCGTCGTGACCCCGGCGCGCACGGAGGCGGCGACTCTTACCTCACAGAGGTAGCTCCTCCGCCGGCAGCAACTCGGCGCCCGCGGTCCATGGA
>NW_025999945.1:8809686-8863162 GCF_001458135.2 Marmota marmota marmota
GGGGAAGAGTTCCACGGCTGGGGGGCGGTGAGGGGCGCAGAAAGTTTGGAGTCTGCACTTGCGGGAGGCCAGAGTAAGAGGCCTGGGTCATAGATTTAGAAACTTAGTTAAAGAGTGGCTTCTAGTTTTGTTGGAATACCGTTTTGAAACGAAAGGTGCTGGTGTAAACCCATAGAATTAGTTTCTTTTTCTTAAACCATCTCCACCCCCTGCAACTATGTTGTAAAGTGTTTGTCCGCGGTCCCTGGGAAGAAGAACCAGATTATCGTTCTGGGGAGTGAGCCCCTTATCATTTTAAGCCTCTTTTCAAAAACCAAGGATAAGCATTCTTTTGGAAAGACTGATAGGCTGATTTCACTCCTCCCTCCCTCCCCCATCCCATCCCATCCCCACCCCCAAACTAAGGTCAGAGTATCCGCAAGGGAGTCTTAACGGTCATACCAGAGTAGAGGTTATGGAAAACAGCCACATGAGTCCAACACCAAACACTTAGCACACTTGATGATCGTTGAGTTCTCTGAGAAAGTTTCAGCTTTTACCGGGGCCAGTGTCCCATTCCTGGGGGGCTCCAATCAGTAAAAACTGCTTGGTGAAGTCGGTTGCACCGCCCTCTGCTGTTCAAATTCTGGGTTCTACCAGAGTTTTTGGAGACTAAATCCAGTTTTTCTCCTAGCCAAGTCTTGCTTCCTGTCGCGCGGCCCAATTGAACAAGCCAATTCATAATGTTTGTGGGTGCTTACAGAGCTCAGTGGACATCACCGGCCACCTTGTTCATCAGGTGGTACAGCTTTTTTGTGCTGAGTAAAGGTCCAACTATAAGGTGTTGAATGAAGATCCTCCCTTAATTGAGATTATACCCTGTTAAACGTTGTTTGGGTCTGCCACACCCAGAACAAAAATCACCAAGAGTAATGCACCTCCCAGAGTGACAGGCATTTCCTTTGGAGCTTAGAATTTTGAGACACCTAAGTTGATAGAAATTATGTCACTGATTTTTTTAGTTGGGATGACTGGTAATTGTGCAGCCCTTGTTTTAGATCAACATTCCAACAGTTGTTCTGTGCACCACTTTTGTTATAATGCAAAACTTATTAGTTGTTATTTTAAATCTTAAAAGAGACCTGCTGAACAGTATTCAGCAGGTAATCAGGAAGTTGGGGTTTTTTTATATTTATTTTTTAGTTGTAGGTGGACACCCAATATCTTTGTTTCAGTTTGATTTGGTACTGAGGATCCAACCCAGTGCCTCACGTGCACTAGGCGAGCGCTCTACCACTGAGCCACAACCCCAGCCCCATTCAGGAAGTTTTTGTTGGATGAATTTTTATGTCAGTTTTCCAAATTTTTATGTCATGTTTTCCCTTCATTGTAATTTAGCACACTAAATTATGGCATACTAAAATATGCCAGAGGCTGTCTCCTGCCTCAGCCAGTTCCATCAAATGAGTCCCTGGTCTGGTGCAGGATATTTTGTAATGAATTTTTTTTTCCTCCAAGAATCCTTTTATTTTTACTTTCATGTGGTAACTTTTAAAAAAATTCTTATATCCAAAAGCTGTCCTTGCTTTTCATACAATTTTTACAGATTTCCATAAAATTAAAAAGTCAAGTAGTGCTAATGAAGCATTTCAAACTTCACAGTAACAGAAATTCTGACTGCCATGAAGCAGGTGACTGTAATACTTACCCTCTCATTTTTGCCTTTTTGGCATACAATAAGGTAGTTCTGTGGTTTTTTTTTTTTTTTTTTTTGCACTGCTGGAGGTTGAACTCAGGGACTTCCACATCCTAGGCAAGTGCTCTACCACTGAGCTACATTCCCTGCCCTAAAGGTAGATTCTTACTTAACATGACTTTAGAAGATGTATTGCCTAGTCAAGTAGTTTGCAACCTAATTCTACATTAGAATCACCTGAGGAACATTTAAAACCATGGATCGATGCTTGGACCCTGTCCAAGACCAATGAGATCACAAATTTCTGGAGTATAGGGCCAGGGCATCTGTATTTTCAGAGGCCTTCTAGATGTTTCTGATGTGTGTGAAAACAATTGTCCTAAATCCTAAGGGATAATTTCACAATATAAGGTAGTATTATTTAGTGAAACTAGCTTGTAATTTTGTCACTTGCTAACTATTTGTATAGATTGGATTTTGTATTCTGAGGCTTCATAGCCTAATTTGTAAAATGGAAATATCCTTTCCCATAGGATTGTGTTTAAGAAGACCAAGCATCCTTATAAAACACTATTCATATATGTTAGGCAGACAGAAAGTACTTATGACTACCGTAACCAGTGTGGCAATTTCCCCCCATCTCCTTCATATTTACTATCATCTTAGTCTGCACTGGCCCTACATAAAAATCGAACTCAAAGATACTCAACTTGCCTCTTTTGAGGAAAGCTGATAGGCCCAACAGACCAAAATACATCAGCCTGCTAGGGCCCAGAATTCTTTTTATGAATTTAGCTTCTCCCCATCTTGATCATTAAGTGTCTTTTTTTCTTTTATTTTTTACTTTCTTCTTTCCAAATCCACTTGTTTATCAAACTTTATAAATTCTTGTGGTGAACAATTGTTTGAGAATAGTTGGAAAGGAAGTGATTTTTCTAGAGCCATGAAAAATTTGGGGCTCACAAATACCACCCTGAAATTGTAACCACCCATGAGCTTAAACCCTTAGTATCAGACCCTTGGAAACTTGGTCAGCTGAAGTATATTATATATTGCTTTATCACCACCTATGTTCTCATTTTTCTCTTAAATTTCAATTAAATGTATAAAGACAAATACAAGGAATATTGTTTTTTAAAAAAAAAAAAAAAATCCTGTAGGAGTGGATCTCAGATTTGAAGTCTGGGCCTGCTTAGAGATATTTCCGGAAACTGGACTTTTGCTTCCCCCATCTCACAATAAGCCATCAAGAATTTGTTGAGGGGCTGGGGATGTGGCTCAAGCGGTAGCGTGCTCTCCTGGCCTGCGTGCGGCCTGGGTTCGATCCTCACCACCACATACAAAGATGTTGTGTCCGACGAAAACTGAAAAATAAATATTAAAAAATTCTCTCTCTCTCTTAAAAAAAAAAAAAAAAGAATTTGTTGAGGTTGTTTTGTATCACTTACTTGCTTTTAACAAATAACGCCAGGAATGTATCTAGAGTGTCCCTAGAACATTCAGATAGGAGAAAGAGCGGGGGAGTATGGTCTACTCCCACAATGGCAAAGTGAATAAAAATCCTCACTCTTTGAGCATATTATTTTCCACAGATGTATATTCCATTAGAGGCCAGGAACACTATATTGATGGAAGCGTGTTAAATCTTTTTTTGCTTTATATAGGTAACTGTGTCTTAGTTTCCATTAGAACAACTTCACATTCTCTTTGTTAGGTGACATTTTTTTTCCTCAGTCATATCACCATCTCATTTTGACAATTACAGACCAATACCTGGAATTGAAAACCATTAGTTCATTATATTTACTTCCATCTATGAGTAAAAAGTAGAAACATTACCTATAAAAACTCCATTGACCACTATCCCTATTCTCAAATCTTCTCAACCCCACTCTAATATCATAAAGTCAATTTTTATTCTCCAGTCTTCTGTTTAATACTTTTGTATGTAAAAGTATTAGCATGCCATTTTTTTCCCTTAATCCATTTCCCTGTTAAGACATTTAGGTTATTGTTTCATCTTATCTCTGTATAATTTGACTTTCATTTCCCTTTCCTGTCCTTAGCTGTCCTAATGTATCCTAAAGGTCACCAATAATTTCTTAAATCAGTATAGTGAAGATTTTTTATTTGTCCTCACATCCTTGACATGTATGTAATAGAAATGGAGCTGATAGCACCTCCTCCCCATTCCCCTGTCCCAGTACTGGATATTGAACTCAGGGGCACTCAAATACTGAGCTACATCCCCAACTGTTTTTATTTTTGAGAATGGGTTTCATTGAGTTGTCTAGGCTGGCCTCAAACTTGTGATCCTCCTGCCTTGGCCTCTTAAGTAGCTAGGTTTGCGGGCATGCTTCATCATGGCTGGCTTCCTTTTACTTCTTGAAACTATGTTTTATTATACCATTCTGTTTCTTTTGTTTTTTCTTCTTGTCTCACCTTTTCTTTAATTAAGTGTGGCTCACTCCTTTGCATTTATCTTTCTGGAAAGGTTTACTATCTTGCTTCTATCTCTATTTGAGTGAGCTCTCAGATCTATCTTTATTTCTGACCTCTTTCCTTCATTCCACTCAGTACCTCATTTCTAGCTACCCAGTGGACATTTCTGTTTGTATATAATACAGTATTACCATTTATCTAAAACAAACTGATTCTTCCCCAACTTTTACTTACCTTTGCTTCTCAATTTTTAACCTTTGATATGGCCATTCTTCTAGTTCACCAGCTGTAAAACCTAAGCCTGTTTTGTTTTTTTGTTTTTTTTTCTTTCTTCTTCTTTCCAAATTTACTCACTTATCAAATAGTGTAGGTTCCCCACCCCACCACCCTGGCACCAGTTTTTCTCTTTGTTCACTTTGGCTTAGTAGCACCACAATTGGCCAAGACATGATTATCATCCTATTTCCATACTTGAAAATCTACCAGTCTCTGTCACTGATAAGAACAGAACTGTAAAGTTTCAAAAGCCTAATGTATCCTTGCATTTTCATTGTTGCCTGAATTTATCCTGCTGTTTCATCTCAGTTTTGCTTTGGATGCCTTCTTCCCTCTTAATACCTGGCCATTTCTTACCACATCTTTAGAATTTAGCTCAAATCATCACATTGATGCCTCGTACAGCTACCCCATTTAGAGTTACTAATAATATGTGTCCATAGAACCATTATTCATTTATTATAGTATGTCATTATATATGTACATGTGGGTACCATCACCCTCCCACCCCCAATGCTGGGGATTGAACCTGGAGCCTTGTGCATGCTAGGCAAGTGTTCTGCCACAGAATCACATCCCCAGGCCTTATTTATTTTTTCACATCACATGTCTTAAAGCATTCCACACACAACATACCCTCTACCACCATTTCCACATGTGTTTAATTGGAAATTCTTTTGAGAACAGAAACTGCCTATATTTCTTATCCTATTTCACCACACAGACTTAGTATATATGAGACATTCTTTTTTGGGGGAGGGGGTTGCTGAGGATTGAACACAAGGGGCACTCAACCACTGAGCCATATTCCCATCCCTATTTTGTATTCTATTTAGAGACAGGGTCTTGCTGAGTTGCTTAATGCCTTGCAGTTGCTGAGGCTGGCTGCCTCAGCTTCCAGAGCCACTGGGATTACAGGAGTGTGCCACCGCACCCAGCCATAGGAGACATTCTTTTGAATCACAATATGTTTTTTCTTTTACCTCTCCATGTCCATCTCATTCTCTTTCCTTCTCAGGACTTGGTATTGAACCCAAAGCATTCTGCTTCTGAGCTACATCCCTATGTCCTTTTTAGAATTTTATTTTGGAACAAGGTCTTGCTAGATTGTTCAGGCTGGACTTGAACTTGCAATCATGCCCCAGCCTCTTGAGTCATTGGGATTGAAAGGGTACACCCAGCTCTTTCTATTCTTTATGACATTATCAGTGCTTAGAATAATCTTGTAGAAGCAACTTTTTTAAAAAATCATCTAATTTTCTCAAAACCTTCTGTATTTTCTTATTATTTTATTAAGTTCAAATTCTTTAGCCTGATCTTTAGGACCTCCCACTATCTCATCCTTATTCACACTTATTTATCATACTCCCTTTTATGTTTAAGATATTCAGCCAGGCATGGTGGCACATGTCTGTAATCCTAGCAACTTGGGAGACTGAGGCAGGAGGATTGCAAGTTTAAGGCTAGCTTTAGCAATTTAGCAAGACCCTGTCTAAAAATAAAAGGACTGGGGATGTAGCTTGGTGATAATTGCCCCTGGGTCCAATCTCCCTGAGCACACGGCTAGCATTGACTACCTTTAAATGCCTTTCTTCTCTTTATGAAGACTTATAAGTCTTTTGCCCAAGCCAACTGGTTTGCTCACTTTTCTTCAAACACATGGTGTTCTTTTGGGCATCTTATTTCAAAGTTCTACCCATTCTTCAAAGAACCTTATTTATAAAGGTTCTACCTTATAAAGTTTTTCTGACCATTTCAGCCAGAATACTTTCCCCTGTTCTCCAGAATTATGTAGCAATTCCTCTCCGGTGCCTTCTAATTCTACATGCCACAGTTCACATAGAAGTTGATAATATTTACATGGCACATCGGAGTAAACTGGAAGGAATTTGGATTTCTGAAGGAAACTCCATATGGCTGCTTAAAAGTACCCTGGCAAAAATGAAACACATAATTTCTTGAACTAGGTGTAATATTCTAAGAAATGGAAATTTTTTTCTCAGGATACACATATGGCAGCATGGTACAATTAAAAAAAAAAAAACAGTGTTTTGGAGGCCTAGGGTTGGATCCATGCCTCTCTGTTTATTGTGTTGCCTTGAACAGATCCCTTAACTTTTTTAGGCTTTTGCTTCCTTCTTTAAGATAGAACTAGTTGTGTTTTCAGAGTTGTGAAGATCACAAATAAAGGGTACACATGAATATACACACAACAAGTTATTGCTTTCATTGTGATATATTTTCCTTCAGCTTTGCACTTTAGTAATGTGTCATGATTGTGGTTCTATTTCTTTGATAGATTCAGAGTCTTTAACTTTCATTCTACTTAGACAAATAACATGGAAGGGATTTTTCGTCTACAGTATAATTTCCTGCTCCAGAATACATGGGATGTGAATTTTTTAATCCTGAATAAGACAAACAATGTGCAATGTTTTCCATTGTTGAATAGGGCCTTCTTTGCATTATCCAGAGTGCACATCTCTAAGTCTGTTCTGAATTAAGGACTGCTAGTTTTCTTTCCCTAAAGGAATCATGCAAGTACATTGTTATAACACCATATATAATGTAACAGAAACAATTTCAAGCTTGTTCCTCTCTCCTGTATTCTAGAATTTATTATGCTACACTCCAGTTTATCACAGTGATTTCTGGGGCAGGAGCCTGTGATTTTCCAAATCTTTCTAATAATCTAAAATAAACACTTGTAATTTGAGTCTGCAGAGATAAGGCATTCCTGCCAGCTGTTTTTTAGATAATCATACTTGTTTTTCTTAGTTAATTTATTTGCCTGTAAAGAGCTGTTTTATTAATAGTTTTATTTATTAATAATCCCAAGCATTTGTCTTTATACTTTAAAAAAAATAATGATTAACTTCATCAGATAAACTGGTTGAGTCACAAATGAACCCTATTGAAGTAAGATTGTCTTTGTTATTTATTTATCTTTTTCCTACTGGTTGGTAATATCTAGCTTGCTTTTTTTGCACATGGTACTGGGGATTTAACCCAGGAGTGCACTAACACTGTGTTACACCTCCAGCCCTTTTTTTTTTTTCTCTTTCAAGACAAGGTCTCACTAAATATCTGAGGTTTTACAAACCTTGTATGTATCTCAAATTTATAATCCTCCTGCCTCAACCTCTGGAGGAACTGGGATTACAGGTATGGGCTGCCTGTAATATCTGTGGGGCTGTAGTATCTGAATTAATAAAACCTTTCTGCTCCAACAACATTGGTCCATGAACATATGCTTATTTCCATCTCTAATCTTGTATATTGCTGTTTTTCTTACTTAAGTATCCTTTTTCTTTCCAGTCAGCTTGTATGCTCATCTGTGGTTATCTACTTTACATGAGATTCATGAGACTTAAATGGTTTTATCCTATATTTCTTACTCTCATCACATTTTTGTATTACTTATGATTTCTAATGCCTTTTCTAAGCATTTAATGTTTTATGTGGTGGATTTGTTTGATCCTTGTATGCACGTTTTTTTCTTAACTAGGCTATAAGTTTTGTAAATATTGTTTCTTGTGGCAACAGATACTCAAGTTGATTAGAAATTAAATAATCTTAGATTTAAGGTGACCAAGCTGTATATATTCCTTAAACATATATAAACTTTACTATTCAGAGGGATTATAGCCAGGCTCAGTGGCACATGCCTATAATCCCAGCTATTCAGGAGTCTGAGGCAGGATGATTACAAATTCAAGGCCAGCTTCAAAATTTAGCAAGACACTGTCTCAAAAAAGAAGGAAAGAACTGGGGATGTATGATGTAGCGAAGTGGTAGAATGCCACTGGGCTGAATCCCCAGGACCAAAATATAAAAGGATGACAGGTTTTACATACACATTAGTGATATTTGCAATATCAGTAAGCCTATACATTTATTCTAAAGATGTTTTGCTTGTTTATCTTTTTTCAGTACTCAGACCAAACCCAGGGCCTGGCATATGCTAAGCAAGTGCTCTATCACTGAGCTACACCCCAGCCCTTTATTTTTTTAATATTAAGGCTATATCTTGAGGCTATACTGGACTCGAATTTAGATTCCTCCTACCTCAGCCTCTGCAGCAGCTGGAATTACAGGTGTGTGCCACCGTGTCCAGCAGGGATAATGTTCTTTAGATATGTCTCATTTAGTTGGATTTATTGGGGTTTTTATTTTTATGTATTTGTTTTGTTTTGTTTGTACTGGGGATTGAACCCAGGGGCCCCACCACTGAGCTATATCCCTCAGTCCCATTTTTTGTTTTATTTATTTGGTACCAGGGAATGAACCCAGTGCTGCTTAACCACTGAGTCACGTCCCCAGACCCTGACAGGGTCTCACCAAGTTGCTTAGGACCTTGCAGAGTTGCTGAGGCTGGCTTTGAACTTTTGGTTCTCCAGTCTCAGCTTCCTGAGCCATTGGGATCATAGGCATGCACCACCTGGCCTAGCCCATTTTTTATTTTGAGACAGAATCTCGCTAAATTGCTAAGGCTGGCCTCAAACTTGCCATCTTCCTGCCTCAGTCTCCTGAGTCAGTGGAATTACAGGTATGTGCCACTGTGCCCAGTTATTTTCTTATCTTCATACAATAATAGTGATTTGTTCTTTGATCTCTAAGCTAATCATGATACTTCGTATATCTTCCTTTACTCCACTGTGCTCCAACTTGGTGGACGGCATGGTGTGGGAGTAAATGGTGTATTTATCAGCAATCAGAGGGCATTTAGAAGAGCAAGTGAAAGAAAGAAGAATGAAAAAAATACATTGAAAGAGTTTGAATGAATATCTTAAGTAATGTTAGGTGAGGCATGTTGAAAAATTGGGAGATAACAAAAAATCCAGGATTTTTTCCACTGAATACCAAGTTGCCAAGTAGAGTGGTAAGAAAATTGCATCCATAAATTCTAGGCATAGATGTAAAGTTGACATGATCATTGCCATCATAATCAATATTATTGCCAGTGTATTTGGAGATTATATATATGCTAGGTAATTTTTTTTTTCCTGTACCAGAGAGCAAACCCAGAGGCATTAATCACCTAGTCACATTCCCATCCCTTTTTATTTTTTGAGCAGGATCTCACTAAGTTGCTAAGGGCCTCACTAAGTTGCTGAGGCTAGCCTTGAACTTGTTGTGATTCTCCTGCCTTAGCCTCCCAATTGCTGGGATTACAGCCATGCACCACTATACTTGTGTGCCAGATAATTCTTAAGCAGTTTCTTTAGCATATATTTAGTTCTTTAAAGTAGGGGACCTTAAAATAAAAACCTTTTGGGGAAGGGGGGGTATGGTACTAGGGTTGGACACAGGTATGCTCTACTGCTGAGGTACATCCCCAGCCCTTTTTATTTTTATTACTTATTTTGAAATAGGGTTTTAGTAAGTTGCTGAAGCTGGCCTTGAATTTGTAATCTTCCTGCCTCCGCCTCCAGAGTTGCTAGGATTATAGACATACTCCACTGCACCCAGCAAAATCAAACCATTTTTATGCTGAAAACTCCTTTGGCAGTCTGATTGAGCCTATGGGTTCCTTCTCAGAATGTTTTTGAAAGAATAAAACAATATATATGCTTAGGAATTAAACCAATTATATTAAAATACAGCTATCAAAATATTAAAAATCTGTATAGTAATATGAGCTGTAACACATTCAAATACAAGATTTATCAGTCTAACAACTGATTTCAAATTAATGATGGGCCAAGTATTATTTTGGGATCTGTGCAGCTGTAAAATAATATGAAAATTTCTGGTTGCTTCATGTATTAATTTCTAATTGCTGTACTGCGGATAGTTTGCTTGATTCATCATTGAAGAAAAGAGCTAAATTTTATTTAGAGTTTAGTGAAAATAAACATCTAATATTTTTCCTACCAAATTTACAACCCTCTTAAAGTTTTCATTGAACCCAAATTAAGAATCCCAGTTGGGGCCAGAGCTCAATGATAGGAGCACTTGTTTAGCATGTGCCAGGCCCTGGGTTCAATCCCCAGCATCACAAAACATAAACAAACTTTGGCTTTACAACAACTTTGTGAAAGAGATTCTATCATTAAACATATAACAAGTGGCAAACCAGGATTGAATCTAGGCAATCTGGTTCAAAAGACTTGTTTTACATCCATCAACCCATTATTATTTTACTTTTAACATAAATTTAAATTCAAGTGATAGAAGTAACAAAAAAATCTGTAAGGGGCCTAATTATAATTCAGCAGAATATCTTAATACGGGGAGGCAAGTCACATCACTGAAACAAACCTCACGTACCAGGCATGTTTACATTTTATTTTAGTATAGGTAGTATTTTTTGAAAAGTTACATTTTCAGAGACTCGGTTCTTACAAACAGATTTTTCCAAAAATAAAATTCAATGTAGATTCTCAAAACTCACAAACACCAATTGGTTTAGAAATGTCTGGTAGTCAGCAAGTAAGTAGAGTCCTGCTCAAGCCAGTTTCATATTACAAGTAATGATGAGATTATATATATGTCAGGTAAATTCCAATTCTAGAGTATTAGAAACTACCATTGTTAGTCTCAACTGTATTGACAATTACAGTATTGCTGAATTGTACATGATACATTTTCTTTGGTGACTTTATCAATACCATAGGACAACTATGCAGGTCTGGATTAACTTAGTATTTAAGTATTTTATTATAATTACTTAAATGTAATTTCTAATAGATGCTATAATAGGAAAGCCTCCACATGTGCTGAATATAATGGCAAGGGGTGGGGGAAACCCCTTGCTAAATCACTACTAAAATCTCTACAAATGTATAATTCAACTCAGCTTTACTAGCGAAATATTTATATGTTATCTCCAATTCCCCATCAGGTCTGTGATTAAAGATAATAAACAAAGAGAGGCTGGGGATGTGGCTTAGTGGTAGATCACTTGCCTAACATGCACAAGGACCTGAAAGCAATTCCCAGCATCCAAAAATAAAAAATAAATGAAGAAACTAACACCTGGGTATTTGTCAGTTTTTCTGGAAGACTGTTTTATATAAACTCAAAATCAAAGTCCAGGTTCTTGAACCAGCTAGAATATCCTGAACTCAGTCTTTTCCAAAAACTAGTTTGGCATTTTTTCCTTTAAAAAAAAAGAAAAATTTAAGCATTTTACTTGCTGTTAAATTTAAAAACCAAATAGTTTTTGTTTATAGTTAAGTGGAATTTAACCCAAATTTATCATATCACTTTCCTAAAACGTTTTTTCCTGTCTTCATATCCTTTCTAGTTTCATAAAATTTTAAATTTCTATAGTAAAATGGAATTTCATTTTCATATTATGGGGAGTTAAGAAGACTTACAAAGGGAAGAAATAATGAAAAAGTGAAGACAGACTTAGAGCAGGGCCTCTGAAACTTTAGATATAGGATCACCTGAGAAATGCTTGTTAAAACAATGTCAGGCAACTAAAGAGTTTCTGATGCTGTAGGTCTGGGGGGTGGGTCTGATAATCCCATTTCTAACAAGTTCAAGTAATGCTTATGAATCAATCACATTGACCTTTGAAAGACATTGGAGAGAAGAAGGACAAAAAATAAAGAAAAAAGAGAAACTCTTAAAAGTTTGGTCAGAAATTTATGACCTCTTTTTTCCTTTGCGGGGATGAACTTTGAAGGGTTTTGGCTTTTTTTTTTTTTTTTTTTTTTTTTTTTTGATACCCAGGATTGAACCCAGGGGCGCTTAACCTCTGAGCCACATCCCCAGCCCTCTTTTTTTGTGGAGGGGAGGGTACTGGGGATTGAACTCAGGTGCACTCTATACTGAGCCACATTCCCAGCCCTATTTTGTATTTTTTATTTAGAGACAGGGTCTCACTAAGTTACTTAGGGCTTTGCTAAATTGCTGAGGCAGGCTTTGAATTCAAAGTCCTCCTGCCTTAGCCTCCCGAGCCACTGGGATTACAGGCATGCGCCACCACACCTGGCTACGATCACATTTTTAAAAGAAAAATGAAGGTAACATGAAGGCCAAAACAGCTTAGCTGAAGTGGGTCAGAGTGCTAAACAAATGTTACTCAGTTTGAAAGGTGAATAAAATTACAGTTTTGAGTATTGTTGCCATGGATTCAGTTCATTATTTTCCCTATTCTATTCCTGTTCAAAGACTGGAGACCTTACCCATCTTTGGTAGCTGACTGTACAGTCTTTATCTCTGAGCATAGTTTAAATTTGTAGTTCTGATAGAAACCACTTAGCTAACTAAGTAAAAATTGTGCAATAGGTAATAAGCTTTAATTTGCAGTTTCCGTTTACACAAACTTTTTAATGGATGAAGGGGGGAAGAGAATGGTCTCATTGAATTGAACTGTATTTACCCTAGTGGAAATCAATGCCAAAACTTGTGTTAATTGGGAGAAAAAATAATTATAAGGAATTGTAGCCTTATCCTACAAGAAAGAAAAATCAGACTTCATAAAGTACCTTTAAAGAAAAGTGAAAAAATGTTTTTGAATTAATGCAATAGGTTTTTTTTTAAACATAAGCATCTCCAACTTAAAGTTTCTAGATTTGAAATATAATTAATATAATTTAATTCCAGAAAAAGGAAAACCAAACATACCTACAATGGAAACATGTAGACTAGACCCAAATTTATCATCACTTTCCTAAAACATTTTTTCCTGTCTTCTTATCCTTTGTAGTTTCATAAATTTTCAAACATTATAGTCATACTTTACCAAAAAGAAAAAACTGGGTTTTTTTCCCTTAGTTGAAAATTGAATGAAATTATGTGAAATCATTTGTGTAGCACTTTTTTTTTTTTTTTTTTTTTTTTTCCAAATTCAAGAGGTTGGTGTTAGCCAGACATGGTGGCACATGCCTATAATCACAGCTATTTGGGAAGTTGAGGCAGGAGGACCATAAATTTGAGGCCAACTCGGGAAACTTTTTAGGGCTAGGAACATATTCAGTGGTAGAGGGCCCAAGTTCAATCCTCATTACCCGCTGCACCCCCACACACACACACAAAAACACACATACACACACAAATACACAGAAGAGGTTAGTGTTACGATAGGGAGAACACTAAATCTCACATATTCCTATGTTTACCAGTCCTTAAAGAACTATCTTGTCTTATGTAAAACAAAAGCAGCTTAAGGGTTGTCTCTTTGAACTCTGGTTCACTGGTAAGAGTGAAGAATTTCTAGAAAGATGGAGGAAATTACATAATAACAAATTTCAGAAAAAAGATGCTATAGAAGATGATGAGGAAAAACAAAAATTAAAGACTGTTCTACTGGGAATATACTGATTGTTCTGTATTCATAGTCTTTCATCAGGATTGAGGTTCTATCATATAACAAAGTAGGTTCATCCCCGTAAGTAAGCGCTACAGTGTAGAAGAGACTGAAATCCTAAAAATAAACATCATTTTCTCTCTTAATTTACAGAAGTTGCTGGGTTTGTTTTGCCACTGATGAAGATGATAGAACAGCTGAATGGGTGAGACCATGCAGGTGCCGAGGATCTACCAAATGGGTTCATCAGGCTTGTCTGCAGCGCTGGGTTGATGAAAAACAAAGAGGAAACAGTACAGCCAGAGTGGCATGTCCTCAGTGCAATGCTGAATACTTAATAGTTTTTCCAAAGTTGGGTAAGAATGTCTTTAAAAATAACAGTGGTACATTTGATGTCATTACATAACTCTATGAACTCAAATTTATTTTTTTTTTAATATTTATTTTTTAGTTGTAGTTGGACATATTACCTTTATTTTATTTATTTTTATGTGGTGCTTAGGATCATACTCAGGGCTTTACACGTGCTAGACAAGCACTCTACTGCTGAGCCACAACCGCAGCCCCTCAGATTTATTTTTAAATGACCCATTTTGGCATTCTGGGAATTTTTACAATCCCTTTCTGTTATTTCTTCTTAAATGTCAGACATTTGTTTTGCTAACAGTTGACAGCATCCTTAATATATGACCAAATCATTCATTTATCTGTGTGTTAACTATTTTCATGTGGTTGAGAGGAAAAAGAACATGAATATCTAATTGTGTAAATATTATCAAATAACAAAGCTATAATAAAAAGCTGACTTAAAGAACCACATTCTCTGAAGAAAGTTGTTAAAAGAGAAAGAAAGCAGTTCTTTCTAATACTTCTCCTTAATTATTTTGTTAAGGAATAAATGTAGGGAAATTAAAGATTTAATAAGATATTGAGTTAAATTTATGTTTGGAATCCAATTATATGGTTGTCTTTCATGAAAACTGCTATCTCTTTCTGGGAATTGGCAGTCAAGGAATAACTGGAGGTCTTTGAGAATGGGGCAAGCATGGAAAAAGTATAGCAGACTGCTTAAAAGAAGCTGTAACTAAGGATAATATTTAGTAAACCTATTCCAGTATAGCCATACATTTATGAGCTGGTTTCATTCTTTGGTGTTTATGCCATTATAACTGGTAACTGCTTTTGATATCACCCTTAGTTTTAACCAAGAGGTATAGAAAGACAGTCTGAATTATGGGAAGGTCAAAAGGAAAGAATGACTTTGGGGAGGGATTGGGGAAATTAGAAATTGTTAGATATATTGGTTTTTGTAAGTGTCGTACCTACTGAAATCAAACCATGTTTTTTCTAAATGAGGTAATATAAATGCAGATAATGAAATGCTTTTTTTATGAAATGCTTTTCTAATGCAAGAAGATTATTAATAAGGGCAATTTCCCTTATTGTTTTTCCTCTAGCATGATGCATAAGAAGAAATGATAGCCTCATAGGAAAAGAAAGTTAAGTAATGGAAAAAATAGTATTCTCAAATATTTGGAATTTCTGGACCCATGATAGGTCTTCACAATCATCACCAATTTTAGATAAACACAAAGGAATGACCTAAAATGTTTACATTGTAAAATCAAAACAATATTGCAAAATAACTTGAACATTAGTAAAAGGCAGTTATTGCTTTAGTCTCTCACCATGTTTATATCTGGCTTACAAAGTCAGAGTTAGATTTTCATACTTAACCTAGGGTTTTTTTCTTACTCTTTTATTTCTACTAAATGAGATAAGCCTACCTTTTAGCTATAAGTTATTAGAAAAATGGCAAATATAAGGTGATTCTTTGGGGTGTTTTAGATATTCAGATGGTGAACATAAAAATTAAGAATTATTATTAAAATCTACATGTGGTGTTTGATCGGGTACTAAGTTGACAGATGTATGCCATTTAACAGGAAAGCTTAATATTCAGTTGGAAGATGGTAGTAGGGTAGATCTATCCTTTTGTTTGAGTTCAGTTTTAGGATATTTGTTTTCAGGCAGTAATTGTGGGTTCTGGCCGGGAGCAAGATTGTTCTGTTTTATTTTTGTGGTATTGGGGATTGGACCCAGGGGTGCTTTATACTGAGCTACATCCCCAACCTTTTTTATTTTTGATTTTGAGACAAGGTCTCACTAAGTTCTGAGACTGGCCTTGAACTTGAGATCCTCCTACCTCAGCCCCCTGAGTTTCTGGAAGTACAGGCATGCATCACTGTACCCAACTTGAATGTGGTTTTAATTGATATCCTTCTACAACAAGGAAGGAAAATGCCTAGATGCTATGTGGAAAAGAGTGAAACTCTTTGGCTAGGCCAAAGAGATTATCATGATTGGGTCTATATTATTTTATCCTTAAGAATTGTATTATTAGGGCTGGGGATGTAGCTCAGTGACAGTGCTTACCTAGTATGCTTGAGGCCCTGGGTTCAAGCCCCAGAACTGGGGAAAAAAAAAAAAATGTTATTACTGTGTGTAGTGGTACATGCCTATAATTACAGTGATTCAGGAGACTGAGACAGGAGGATAGCAAGTCCAAGGCCAGCATGGGCAACTTGGTAAAACCTTGTCTCAAAATGTAAAATCAAAAGGGCTGGGGAAGTTGGTTCAATCCCTAGTACCACCCCCCCCAAAAAAAATTGTTTATTTCATGCCAAATAATAGGTTCAAGCTATTCACTGTAGTATATGTCATGTAGATACAGCACTGAAACTATTTAAAATCATAGACATATTTTACAGCAATGTCATAAAATTTAAATCTTGAGCCTGAATGCAAGAGAGAGAAGCATAATCTGTATTTGCTGCTGCTTTTCTTTTTTCATGAAGATACCTGTTCAAGGACAATTTGAATTACATCATAATTTCCATTGTAGTCTTTTTAATACTGATTTATGAGGGAATATTGTTAAATTTCAGCTGTGGTCTGTAAATGAAGTCGTGTGAATTTGTTCTTAGCGGGTCTTCCTTGTTACCCCCATAATTGATGTCCTGGCTATATTGATCCCAGTATACCTTTTCAAGACAAGGTTTAAAAACAGTTATTGGATCAGAAAATCCCTCTCAATCATGTTTTTTGATAATCAGGATTAAAAATTTGGGGGACTGGGGGTGCTGGCTCCATGTTAGAGCACTTGCCTAGCATATTCAAGGTCCTGGTTCCATCCCCGGCACTACCCCCTCCCCCCAAAAAATTCAAAAGTTGTCAGGTTTTCTTGATTTACATATTATAAATGGATATGCCAAAGGTTGATCCAAACTCAGTACACTGGTGGTTTCATGCAGCCATAAAACAAATACCTAAAAGCATATATCTGTGGTAATTACTCTTCCTCACTATATAACACATTGTTATGGTTTAGATATGAGTTGTCCCCCAAAAGCTCCTTTGTTAATGCAGGAATGTTCAGAAGTAAAATGATTTCATTGTGAGAGCTGTAACCTAATCAGTCCATCATAGTTTGAATGACTGGGTGGTAACTGTAGGCAGGTGGGGCATGGCTGGAGGAGAGGGTGTGCCCTCGAAGGGTTTATCTTCCCAGTGGCTTCTTCCCCTCTCCGCTTCCTAGCTGCTATACATGGAGCAGCTTCTCTCTGCCGTGTCCATCCACCATGATGTGCTTCCTTCCTCTGGGCTCACAGCAATGCACTTAGCCATCTGTGACTAAGACCTCTGAAACCATGAAGTTTCCCTTTTTTAAGTTGTACTTGTCAGGTATTTTGGTCACAGTGATGCAAAACTAACACACACACATAAAATGTCCTGTTGTTATCATCTCTTAGAATTTTGCCAGTATATTGTTCTGTTTTTCTGAGTATATTTGTCATTAGTTTTACAGCTGACAGTAATTATACTTGTTAAAAGAAGATCAAATACCTTGACTATAGTTTTAATCTTTGCTTCTAATGACAAAATTAATAAGAGAGACTAGGTTGATTTACTGGAGTGGTTGAAAATTATGTGAATACTTCAGTGGCTTGTTCCTATTGGTATATGTAATTCAATGTATTGCAATATAATAGGAACAATAATATTTTCTAGTGCAGACTAATTATTCCTGATTCACTGGTTAGAGCCCACTCTGAGATTATAGTCTTCATTCTAAGAGCATGCTTTTATCATTTATGACGTTGTGAGTTAAATGTAATTTTCATTTTTACTCTTTGAATTAATATTCTTGAGTTATTGATTCATTTATTGAATATTATTAAATATTCTTGTAAATATTGGATGTCCCTTGCAATATAGCAACAATTAAAAACCTAAAATAATTTATTTGAAAGTCCTAATTAATCTTTTCAAATTTGTGAAATGTGGGCTGGGGATGTAGTTCAGTGGGAGAGAATTCCCTAGCATCTTGAGGCTCTGGATTCGTTTCCCAGCACCACCAAAAGAAAAAAAAAAAAAAGATCTATTCAGGGTCAAAACTCTTATTTTGTCTTAAAACTGTCTGTAAACCAATTAATAGATTACCAGGAACTGCTATTTGTCCCTAAATGACACTTGAGGAACACTAACTAGAAAGAGGAATACTAACTAGAAAGAAGAATAGGAGACAAGAAAAGACGCAGAAAGGAAAAAGTGATAGCTAACATTCTACAGGATGATGTCTGTGTTTTGGGGTGGGGGTGGAATTTTTTGTTTTTGTTGTTTTCCTCCCTAAGTTTTCATATGGATTTAGCTTCAGTCTGACTGGCTATCTGGCCAGTTCTGCTTCTTTTCTAGGACTTATTGGTGGCAGGAATGAATGAATAAATGATGTTGAATGTATGTTTTCATTGTTGATAGGAAGCTCAGTTGCATCCTTCTCACTATTTGCTATCCCAACCCCATCTTGGGGTTTGCTTTCTTTTTTTCTAGTGAGGTAAGCCAGTTGTACACATGTACTGACTTAAAAACCTTGGTATTCAAAGTATGATCTGAGGACGAGCAACATTGATTGGCATCCTATGGGAGCTGTTAAGAATGCAGAGCACCACCTACTCACTCACCGTTTTTACTGAATTGACATCTGCATTTTTAATAAGATCATCAGTTGATTTCTATATACATTAAATTTAAGAAGCATTACTTAAACAGCTTGGTGGCACATACCAATTGTTCCAGCTACTCAGGAGGATCACTTGAGCCTCTAGAAGTTTGAGGCCAGTGTGGGGAACAGAGTAAGATCTCATTTCAAAAAGGAAAAAAAAAAAAAGCATTACTTTAAAACATGAAGGGGGAGTACTAGTTGGAAAAGGCTTGCTTCCCATAATAAATAGTGCTGTTTTATGTATTAATTAAAGATAATCAATGGTGGTGATTATCACACCTTAAAGGTTTTTTTCAGCAGTCAGCTCTCATTAAAAGGGTCTTGACAACCCTGTTTGGTTTTGACTTTATTTACTTGTACTTTTCATTCTCTGCTTAGAATTGGCCTCCTTTTTCACATCAGAGACTTTAAAAAAAAAGCAATTAAAAAAACTTACTGATCTTATCCCCTCTATAATCTTTACCTAAAATTACCTTAACAGTCTGTATAGTTTATACCATACTATCATACATTTCTTAATTTTGCTATAAGATTTTTCAATTATTTAAAGAATATTTATGAGAAATTATTGTATATTCCATGCCTAATAAATACTTAGTACTTGACCTTATAGCCCACAAGTATTCTATGGTCTATTCTGTTTTTGTGAGGGGGAAAAAAAATGGAAGCTTTCCCTTGGCACAAACTATAATAATCATAACTACTATATTGATTTTTAGTTATTAGTTATGGCAATGTAATGTACACCTAGGGTCAAAGTAGATGAGTACCATACCCTAGATCTTTCATTCTTTGGGGTTGTTTGAGTTTTTTAATCAATTACTAATAGTTTGGTTATTTAAAAAACTACCTAATAAAATTAACCCTTCTCTCTGTAATCTAATGACTAACTTCTTGTTATTAAGCAAAGCAACTTATTTTTAGCCTGAATTCACAAATGTTTTTTCTTGCATGAAGATGATAAAATCTCAACCTACAAGTAGAGCAATCAAAAATGAAACTTAAATAAACTCTTAGATGTAGCATCCAAAGGTCTAGTGTTTAAAATAGTGATGAATCCAGTCCTAAAGAATTAAAATTTTTTTTGTCCCATCAACATTCCCATATACTTCCCCACCTCTTTTTGTTGTTGTTGTTTGTTTTTTGGTACTGGGTATTGAACCCAGGAGTACTCAACCACTGAGCCACATGCTGAGCCCTTTTTATTTTTGAGGCAGGATCTCACTAAGTTGCTGAGACTGGCTTTGAATTTGCAATCATCCCACCTCAGCCTCCTGAGCCACTGGGATTATAGGCGTGTGCCAAATGCACCTAGCTACTTTGAACTCTTAATCCAGTTGGTTGTTTGGTATTATTTCATGTCTTCAATAAAATCCACATTTGTTGACCATGTAATTACTACTTTTTTTAAAAGCCCATTTTTTAATTTTTATTTTTTGTAGTTTTAGATGAATATAAGCCTTTGTTTGTATATGGTGCTAAGGATTGAACCCAATGCCACATCCATGCTAAGCAAGCGCTTTGCCACTGAGCTACAGCCCCAGCCTTAAAAAGTCCATTTTAATAACAGATTGAGTTAAATACTTGCCATGGGGTACTGCAGCTAGGTCCTATGCCATTATATTCCATTGCCCTGTGGAGTAGACCAAAGTGCCCCAACATACAGCCAAATGCCATGTGCTGATGCTCTGAGATAGCTGTGGCCTAGAGGGTCCTTGAGAGTGATACCAATCATCAAAAAGCATTTTTTAAGCACCTATCTGTACATGGTTCTGTCCTAGGCACTGTACAAAACGAGTTAAACAGACATGGCCCCTGTCCCTTGGGAGTTTTCAGTCTTAAGATGATGCTGACATGGACAGACATAAAGGATATTGAGACAACTGAACAAACATTGAACAAGAACATAAAGTACTAATATTATGTACAAGCAAAGGGGTAAGTGCACTTTGTGGAGTAGTATATAAAGGAAGCCTCAGGGGATATGAGCAGGGTGGGCCAGGGAAACCAATGAGCCTTTATCAAGTTAGATTAGTTTTTGCTGGGAAGTTGAGTTTTCATACAGTAGCAGAACATTTCAGACATAGAATGCTACAAAAAGATTTGGAGCAAAGAGAAAAGTTTAGAACTATATTGTGAGACTCTTAGTGACCTCAAAAATCTGCACTTGTGGATAGCACTGAAAATAGGATCGGTGGTCTTATCCTAGCTGGTTGACATTTGAATTTGGGTCTTGGTCAAAACCAGTTCAGTGCAAAGCAGAAAAAAAAAAAAAATAGGAACTTGAGTGGCTTCTGAGTGCTATCTATTTTACTTGTTAAATCTATGTGATAAACTGTTGGCCACTTACCAGAAACCTTGGAGTTCGTGGGAGCTGTTCAGTCTTTATAGAAACTTTACATGAGGTTGTCTTGTGAAGCACCTGTGTGTGCTCATTAAATCATGTTGTGTGTTAAGAGACTTTTGCACTCTGATAAGTCACAGTGATAACATTTCTCAAGAATTGATCATAGGTGTTTTGAGGATATTCTTTGTATCCCAGAAATAGGCCCTGGAAATTCTGGGTATTATTATAAGCTGTGCCAACAGATGTTAAACACTATCAACAACCTGCCCTTCAGTCTTTAATTTCTTAAATTTCAAGATGTACCCTTTGTTTGTTTAGGGGTTTTTAGTTGTTGGGTTTTTGTTTTTGTTTTTGTTTTTTGGTAATGGAAATTGAACCCAAGGACATCCTACCACTGAATTATATCTTACATCCTTTTTATTTTGAGACAGGGCTGGCCTCAAACTTGTGATTCTCTGTCTCAGCCTTGGGAGTCCTTGGAATTGCAGGTGTGCACAAGACCTGGCTTTTTTGTTTTCTTTTGTTTTTCGAGACAGGGTCTCAATGTGTTTCCCAGCCTGATCCAAATTTCTGGGCTTAAGTAATCATCCCACCTCAGCCTCCTGAGTAGCTGGGACTACAGTTTGGCATCACTGCACACAGTCCAAAATGTACCTTTAACAACCATGCATGCATAGACTTGAATTTGAATGACAATGACAATAGTTGTCATTCAAAAGTCTACTTTTGCAGAATCTGCTAGACAAAACTGATTGTTTCTTTTTTTAATAGACATGAACTAATGAGTTTCCAAAATATTTTCAGTTCACTTTTTGATGTCACTGAAATCTGAAATGTAAAAATCTTGAGTTTACCCAAAATATTAGGATATAGTTATCTTTGCAAAAGCTTCCTTATTGTACAAAAGAATTCACAAAATAGACTTCCTTTTAATTGTAGACTTCTTTATTTCCCTTTAAATTATTGGATTTTCAAAAGTTACATAAAACTTCTTTAGTCATCATCTCTGTTGAGAGCATAAGTGGTAAGGCCCACCACAGCATTAAAAATTCAATAATGTCTTTTTTTCCCCCAATAATGCCTTTTTAAAATAATGAAATTTGTATGCCCCTAGATTTTTACCTTTCATGATACATATATGTATGCTGCTGCTCCATTAGAATGGAGCTTTTCAAGGGCTTAGGGTCTTGCCTTTCCCTATTTCCATAATTATTTATGCTATAATCTGACAATAAGAAGCAGCTAGTGACTGTTGTTATTTTCCTAAGATTATGACCCTAAGCCATAGGATAGGGCACATAAGCTCCCTGATAAGAAGAGTATGAGTTAGGTAGACTGTTATCCAGAGGATTTTAATGATTGTTCTTAGTCACCAAATATCTTGCCTATATAATCGTTAGCTCTCAAAAGTACCTCCCTTTGGTGGCAGTTTATTACTCTAATGGCATGTTTAACACTGGGTTTTTTGTTGTCCACCCCCTTCTAAATATTAAACTAATCTTGGAATGGTATGTCTGGAAGTGCAATGAAGATTTAGGCAAAATAAACTTAAGGCAAAAGCCAAGGCAGAATTTTGTCAACAAACGAGAATTCAGTGGTATAAAATGCAGTCTGTATGTATTTGGCAAATCTTCAACCCATGGAATGTGCAGAAAACTTCCAAAAGGATTTCTTGTACAAAAAAATTGATACCCAGTGATTCAGGGGACTGGGGGGCAATGAGTTCATTTTGTGAAAGCCCTCTGCAATCTTTTAAGGAAAAACAGTTCAAAAATCTAGATTGCCATTGTTTGTGATAAATAAAAGTATTATGATGGGTTGTTTTTTTAAAGAAATTCTATCACTTCATTAATAGATATTTCCAACTACTATAAGTACTTCAATAGAAAATTCATTTTATTTGAGAATCATAGGAACTTGGGATACATTAATAAATAAAACCAGGGTTGGTATCGTGGCTCTGTGGCAGAGCACTTGCCTCACACATGTGAGGCACTGGGTTCGATCCTCAGCACCACATAAAAATAAATAAACAAAGATATGTGTCCATGCATAACTAAAAAAATATTTTAAGTAAATAAAACCAAAGAAATCCTTTTCCCTTAAGAGCTTATGTTCTAATGTAATAATCAGCAAACCTTTTCTGTAAAGAACCAGATAGTATTATTTTAAACTTTGCATGTGGAATGTTTCAATAAAACTTTATTTACCAAAAGTCATCTGGCTGGATTGGGCCCACAGGTCACAGTTACTCAACCCTTGTTATAGTAAGTGGAAATAGATTTAATAAGTAAATTAGAGTATATTATGGTAAGCGCTTTTGGAAAAAGAGAATATAAATAAAGCAAAGTAATCGAATAGGGAGTATGATGAAGTAGGGATTAGGAGGTTGGGCTTCCTGAGGTCAAGAAGAGAAACCAACTAAAGAGTTTGAAAAATAAGTGGTAAGATAAAAAGCAAGAGATGGTGATGTCCTGGAAGTGAATTGAAGAACCATATGTTAGGAATTAAAGGTGTCATGTTGCTGATAGGCCAAATAAGAGGAAGACTGAACTTAGACCATTGAATTTAGATATGTGGAGGTTGTGAAACTGCTGTGAGCAGTTTTGGTGGAGTGAGTCCAAGAGAGAATTTAAAGGAAAGATACAATTCTTTTGAGGAATTTTTTTTTACAAAGGAGCAAAGAAATATATTTAAGGGGTCAAGAAGGGTCAAGAGTTCTTTTATTAAGACAGAAGAAATAATAACATGTTTGTTTGATGGAAGTAAGCCACTAAAAAGTAGGGGGGAAATGATGTAGGAGAGTCAGAAAGAATTGGCTGGAACTGGGACCTGGAAGAATTGGTAAGGTGATGAAATATAGTTTACAAGTGAAGGAATTGACCTTCGATAAATGGAATATTGGCAGATGGGTACATGTGCTGGGGAGTCTCTAGATATTCTTTTGTGGCTTCAATTTTCTGATTTTAAAATTTTCAATAAAGAATTTGAGGAGCTGTGGCTCAGCAGTAGCACACTTGCCTGGCATGTGTGAAGCACTGGGATCAATTCTCAGCACCATATATAGATTCATAAATAAAATAAAGGTCTATCAATGACTAAAAAAAATATATTAAAAAAAAGAATTTGAAAGGCCAAGTACAGCGGTGCACTCATGTAATACCAGCAACTCTAGAGTCTAAGGCAGAATTGAGGCCCATCTTAGGACCCTGTGTCAAAATAAAAAATAAAACCAAGTTTGGGATATAGCTCCAGTGGTATAGCACCCCTGGGCTTGATCCTCAGTATCAAAAAAAGAAAAAGAATATGGCAGTTGAAATGTAGATGTGTTATATATGTACACCCATAGTCTTCTAGTATTAGCATTTGAGGGATCTTTGGTAACTCACTAAGATGATTTTTATTGTACCTTTTGAGGGAATTATAAACTTAACCCAGTAAAATTATGTATTTCAAGAATTAAACTATTTTATGAGATTAAATGATGCATGTAATGCCTGTGTGCACCTGGTATTCTGTAAGAGTCACTCAAAAAATGCTACCTGTTGTTAGTCAGTAGGCACTGAATTAGGTTTACTTTATCTCTTTGGGTCCCAAAAGATAACCTTATCATAGTTTTTACATTTTTAAGTTAAAACTTGATAATGATAAATTAATATGCTACATTTAAATCAAAGGTCCTTGGACATCTCTCCTAATATTCCCTTCACATCATAGTCTCTCTCTCTCTCTCTTTTTTTTTCAGTTATACATGGACACAATATCTTTATTTTGTTTATTTATTTTTATGTGGTGCTAAGGATTGAACCCAGGTCTCACACGTAAGAGGCGAGCTCTACTGTTGAGCCACAACCCCAGCCCCACATCATAGTCTCTCTTTATACAGTTACAATATCACTGGCTTCTGCAGTCAATGGGGAATCTTGATCAAGGGATCCACAAGATACTTTATTTTTAAATGTTGAATTATTTTACCAGATTGTTTTGTTAATTTCTTTGTATGGTGAAGATAACTGCTTTTGTGTATAGCCTCCTTTAGATTTTAAAACCCCCAAAGGTAGGTAGTAACTCTTATACATTTCTAAGAAAATGTCTGAAGTAAGTTTATATGTAGAGGAAATCTTCAATAGATATAATGATTACTAAATCAAGAGATTTCCTTTACCTTTGGTTAAGCTTAGATATCCAATTCTTTGGCCTTGTGTGGAACAAACCTGAGACCTTTCCACTTCTATAAAAAATTCTGGAGCTAAATTATTGACTTAATGGCAGTTAGAAGAATATCTCCAAAATAGTAAGCACATAATAGAAGCATAATTGGCATCTAAAGTTGTTCAAAAGCCATAAAAACCAGCATCGTAATCATAAAAAGAAGCTTTTTCAAGAATAATATTCAACTAAATATAGCATATTGAAAATCAACGTAAAATAAAGTGTGTAGGTACAAGAAAATAGCCTTGGTTACCTTTACACACTGTACCAAGATACACAATGGGGGAAGCCAGAGAAAGTGATGTTCTTACCAAGTACTACAGAATTTAATGGTTGCCAGGAACTATTTGAAAAGAGCAAGCTAAAATGGCCCTTTCACTCTGCAGTAGCCAGTGTGATTAAGAAATGGAAGTAAGAGGACTCCTTCTTTCATAAGGAACAGCTGTATTTGAGGCTCTAATTATAGGTTCAATAACAAAGATAAAAATTTGAACAGGCTATTTCCCAGAATTTAGGAAGTAATATTTGCTATTCATACAAGTGATTGAGAAATGCTAAACTGTTCAAATCTGAGTATCCACATCAGAATATAAGATTTTTTTTTTTTTTTAGAGAGAGAGAATTTTAATATTTATTTTTTAGTTTTTCGGCGGACACAACATCTTTGTTTGTATGTGGTGCTGAGCATCAAACCCAGGCCGCACGTATGCCAGGCGAGCGCGCTACCGCTTGAGCCACATCCCCAGCCCAGAATATAAGATTTCATAAAAGTATTTTAGATCTATAGGAAATATTGAACAAGTCAATTTTAAAATCCACCTTATGTTGAAACTTTTTTTTTTTTCTATTACAGGTCCAGTTGTTTATGTCTTGGATCTTGCAGATAGACTGATCTCAAAAGCTTGTCCATTTGCTGCAGCAGGAATAATGGTTGGCTCTATCTATTGGACAGCTGTGACTTACGGAGCAGTAACAGTGATGCAGGTTTATTATTTTACTTTATTCAGTGATACTACCTTTGATGTGAAGATCTATTAAATATTTTTAATTTATTATTTTGGATAAGTAATGATGTGGCTTAAACTAAGAAAAGATATAAAAAGCTATCTAGTGAGAAGTCTTCCTATTCCTGTTCTTCATTTGTCCAGGTCCCATCTCATCTCTCTAGGTAACCACTGTTGTTAGTTTCATATATATTTCTCCAGTTTGACTTCATGTACAAGAAAAAACAAACAGGTTTTTTGTTGTTGTTGTTGTTGTTCTACTCTCCTATCCCCTGAAATGTAACTGTAGCTTTTTTTTCTTTTCTTTTTTTGGGTGGTTTTAGGGATTGAATTCAGGGCCTCATGAATGCTAGGCAAGCATGTACCACTGAGCTATATCCCCAGCACCTGTAGCCCTTTTTCTTTTTTGTACAAGAAATTGAATTCAGGGACAATGAGCCACATTTCCAGCTCTTTTTATATTTTTTAGAAACAGGGTCTCACTAGTTACTGAGGCTGGCTTTGAACTCAGCTGCCTCAGCTTCTTGAGCTGCTGGGATTACAGGTATTTGCTACTTCACCCACTGTAATTGGCTGCCCTCTTTTTTTTTTTTTTTTTTTTTTTTTTTTTTTNTTTATGGCAGAATAGGACTCCATGGTGTATATATACCACATTATCTTTTTTGTGGTGCTGGGGATTGAACCCAGGGCCTTGTACATGTAAGGCAAGCACTCTACCAACTGAGCTATAGCCCCAGTCCTCCCCTCTTGGGGGTCTTTTTATATGACTATACAGAAATTTAGTATTCTGTGTATGGAATTACAACAGTTTATTAACCAGTCTCTTATTGATGGACAATTAATTGCTTCCAATCTTATGTTATTATAAACTGCTACAATCAGTAACTTCTGAAGATTAAAGAGTCTTAAAATTTCAAGATTCATTCCCAAACACTTGATTCTCTTCTTTTTCATCTCTTCCTTAAAGATATTCAGCTATCGTCTTGTTTTACTGTGTGTGTGTGTGAGTGTGTGTGTGTGTGTGTGTTTTCAGATCAGCCTTTCATCCTGTTCTTTCTAGTCATGTAATTGCAGCTTAACCCCTCTTCTTCAGTGACCTATTTTGACTTCACACATAACTAAAATCAGACTAGTTTTTTTGTTGTTGTTTTGCAGTTAAGTTGGGTTTTTTTAAATTTTGTTCTAATTATACACGACAGCAGAATGCACTTCAGTTCATAGTACACAAATGGAGCACAATTTTTCACTTTTTTGGTTGTACACGAAGTAGAATCGCACCATTTCTGCAATCATACATGTACCTAGGGTAATGATGTCTGATTGATTCCACCGTATTTTTTATCCCATGCCCCCTCCCCTCTTCTCCCTTCCCTTTGCCCAATTCAAAGTTCCTCCATTCATCCTATGCCACTCTCCTCATTATAGATCAGCATCCACTTATCAGAGAAAACATTCAGCCTTTGGTATTTTTTGGGATTGACTTACTTTGCTTACTTCTCCAACTCCATCCATTTACCTGCAGATGCCATAATTTTATTCTCTTTTAATCCTGAGTAATATTCCATTGTGTATATATAACACAGTTTCCTTATCCATTCATCTATTGAAGGGCATCTAGGTTGGTTCCACAGTTTAGCTCTTGTGAATTGAGGTGCAATAAATATTGATGTGGCTGCGTCACTGCAGTATGATGATTTTAAGTTCTTTGGATATAGACCAAGGAGTAGGGTAGCTGGGTCAAATGGTGGTTCCATTCCAAGTTTTCTTTTTTCTTTTTTCTTTGGTACTGGGAATTGAACTCAGGGGTACTCAACCACTAAGTCACAATCCCAGCCCTTTTTTGTATTTTATTTAGAAACAGGGTCTCACTGAGTTACTTTACTAAGTTGCTGAGGCTGGCTTTGAATTCATGATCCTCCTGCCTCAGCCTCCTGAGGCTGTTATTACAGGTGTGCACCACCATGCCCGGCCCATTCCAAGTTTTCTAAGGAGCTTGCACACTGCTTTCCAGATTGGTTGCACCAATTTGCATTCCACCACCAATACATGAATGTACCTTTTCCCCACATTCTTGCCAACACTTATTATTGTTTATATTCTTGGTAATGGCCATTCTGACTGGAGTGAGATGAAATCTTAGAATAGTTATGATTTGCATTTCTCTAATTACTAGAGATTTTTAATATGGATTGATTGTATAACTTCTTCTGAGAAGCGTCTGTTCAGTTTCTTAGCCCATTTATTGATTGGGTTTTTTGTTTTGTTTGTTTTTTGTTGTTGTTTTTTGAGTTCTTAAACATCCTGAAGATTAGAGATCTATCTATTGTGTGTGTGGTAAAAATTGGCTCCCATTCTGTAGGCTCTCTCTTCACCTCATTGTTTCTTTTGCTGATAAGAAGCTTTTCAGTTTGAATTCATCCCATTTATTGATTCTTGATTTTATTTCTTGTGCTTTGGGAGTCTTGTTAAGGAAGTGAGCGCCTAATGATGAAGATTTAGGCCTACTTTTTCTTCTATTAGGCTCAGGGCCTCTGGTCCTGGATTCTTGATCCACTTTGAGTTGAGTTTTGGGCATGGTGAGAGATAGGAGTTCAATTTCATTTTGCTACATATGTATTTCCAGTTTTCCCAGCACCATTTGTTGAATAAGCTATCTTTTCTCCAGTGAATATTTTTGGCACCTTTGTCTAGTACGACATTACCATATTTACATGGGTTTGTCTCTGTGTCCTCTATTCTATACCATTGGTCTACAAGTCTATTTTGGTGCCAATACCATGCTGTTTTTGTTACTATAGTTCTCTAGTAGAGTTTTAAGGTCTGGTATAGTGATGCCACCTGCTTCACTCCTCTTGCTAAGGATTGCCTTGGCTATTCTGGGTCTCTTATTTTTCCAGATGAATTTCATGATTGCTTTTTCTATTTCTATGAGGAATGTCATTGGGATTTTGATTGGAATTGCATTAAATCTGTGTAATGCTTTTGGTAATATGGCCATTTTGGCAGTGTTAATTCTGCCTATTCTAGAACAAGGGAGATCTTTCCATCTTCTAAGGTCTTCTTTAATTTCTTTCTTTAGTGTTCTGTAGTTTTCATTGTAGAGATCTTTTACCTCTTTTTTTAGGTTGATTCTCAAGTATTTTATTTTTGAGGCTATTGTAAATGAAGTAGTTTTCCTAATTTCTCTTTCAGAGGATTCCAGACTTGTCTGGAAACCTAAATTTATTCCCAATTATAACTTCTCTGTCTTTGATTCCTACTGTCTTTCCATTCTGGGTTTGTATCCTACAATCTTAGATTGCCTTTGCTCTTCCTACTTGATGGCCCCCTATCCAGTCCACCAACCAAGTCTAAGTAGTTTTTCTGTTTTGATAGGCCTTGGCCTTGCTTCTGTAGCTTTCTTTCTATAATCTTTACCACCTGGCTTTTTGTCATTCCTTCATCATACCTAGATGGCTAAAGGAACCCTCTTGATTGGTTTCTCTGACTTCATTCTTTTCTATCCATCCTTCCAAATGAATCTTTTTAAAGTACCTTCAACTTCAACAGCTTACTCCCCAGTATATGTTTTTGGGGATTTTAGGTTTTGGTTTTGGTTTTTTGGGGAGGTGGGGTTTGATGCTGGGAATTGAACCCAGCGCCACTTTACCACAGAGCTACATTCCCAAACCCTTTTTTTTGCTCCTAGAGACAGGATTTCAATAAGTTGCTCAGGGCCTTGCTGAGGCTGGCCTTGAACTTCTGATCCTTCTGCTGAGCTCAGCCTCCCAAGTTGCTGAGATTAAAGGCCTGCACCAACACACCTAGTTGATTAACACACTTAGGTTTGTAAATGATGTAATTTGCTTTTCTATAATATAGAGAGTGCATGGCAAAAAAAGGGACAGAGTTATATCTAATATTCTAAAAGTTGCATTAAAATTCTCTCTCTCTCTCTTTAAAAAAAAAAAAAAAGTTGAGATTCACTGACTTGGAAAAAATGCAGAGTCCTCCACAGTCATATTTCATCCTACTTTGAGGCCTATTGACCTGTGTCCTCCACTCTATCCTTTTTTTTTTTTTTTTTTTTTTTTTGAGAATTTTTTAATATTTATTTTTTAGTTTTCAGCGAACACAACATCTTTGTTTGTATGTGGTGCTGAGGATCGAACCTGGGCCACATGCATACCAGGCGAGCACGCTACCGCTTGAGCCACATCCCCAGCCCTCCATCCTTATTTTGTTTAGTTTACCTTTGTATTTTGGCTTATGTCATCTTCTCTGCCTACTGCCTGCCTTTCCAGTCTTTTCTCCACTTACCCAAATCTAAACCCTCCTTATAGGCTTAGCTACTCTTTCTCCATGAAGCTTACCAGCTACTTACTACCTGTTGTAATTTATTCCTCTGCATTCATGATATTTCTCAAATTGCAGTTTTGTGACAAAGAAACTGTTATTTCTAATTTACTAGCTTAGAGATTTTACATGTCTAGTGCTATATAGCAAGAAAGAAGCATTAGGACTCCTATCTCTAGAACACAGGCAGCTGAAGCATTTCATCCTGGAACAGAGGAACCTTAACATCCAGCCTAGTTCCTACTTTTAGAACTTAAAAAAAAAAGAAGAAGAAGAAGAAGAAAGAAAATTATTATGTTGCTACTGCTGTTTTGTTTTTGTTTTTTTTTGTTGTTGTTGTTGTTGTTGTTTTTGAGTCAGGATCTCATTATGTGGCCCAGGCTGATTGAACTCCCAAGTGGCTGGGCTTATAGGCATGTGCCACTGTGCCCTGGGCCTTGCACATGGGCAGCACATGTTCTACCACTGAACTATACCCAAGTCCCAAGAAGTGAGTTTTCAGCCATCTCTCAAAGACAACCAGTGCTACCCCTTGGCTGACTGTGCTTACCTCCTAGAAGGAATAGCAGGAATACAGATGTTCTTTGAAGACAGATAGGACCTAGAATCTTATCCCAGTCCTATATCCCACTCCAGCAAAATCAAATGAGAGAAATAGAAGCAAACACCAAGCCCCCGCTCCTCCACTGAAATGTAATCAGCCATTTTTAATTTCAATGTAATATGAAATAGCATGGACTTTGTTTTTTCCCTGAATAAAGAGATTTCTTATAAAAAAAAATCCAGACCAATAGCTTTCCAGTTTTTTTTTAATATTTATTTCTATATCTTTTGCAATTAAGCATTTCCTATAAAGTGAACTAAACTCAAACATGCACCACTTCATTTGATAAGAAAACGATTCTAACAAATGTTAACTGTTTCATAGGTTGTAGGCCATAAAGAAGGGCTGGATGTTATGGAGAGAGCTGATCCTTTATTTCTTTTAATTGGACTTCCTACTATTCCTGTCATGCTGATATTAGGCAAGATGATTCGCTGGGAGGATTATGTGCTTAGACTATGGCGCAAATACTCAAATAAACTACAAATTTTGAACAGTATATTTCCAGGTAAGGTCCTGAATTTTGATTATAAGGTTTTCTGTCAAACTGACCTTATAGAAGAACCATAACATTTTAGAGAAATGTTTGAAGATTTTTTTGTAGCTATTCTGAAGTATTAGCACTAATATACTGCATCTTTTCTATAGGGATTGGTTGTCCTGTTCCCCGAATTCCAGCCGAAGCTAATCCTTTAGCAGATCATGTCTCTGCTACCCGAATTTTGTGTGGAGCCCTTGTCTTTCCTACTATTGCGACAATAGTTGGTAAACTGATGTTCAGTAGTGTTAACTCTAATTTACAAAGGACAATCTTGGTAAGATGGCTTTAATGTTTGTTACTTTTTCAAGTGACATACAAAAGACAATTAACTATATTTGCTTTTAAAGAGGAGAGGGTATACAAATATTGGATTCATGGCTCCTGTGCCTTAAGCATCTGTTTAATCATACTGTCATCCACTAGCTTGAGTGGAATAAAAAAGGGAAGAGGGCTGGGGATATAGCTCAACTGGTAGAGTGCTTCCCCCGCATGCACAAGGCCGTGGGTTCAATCCCCAGCAGCACCACAAAAAATAAATAAATAAATAAAGCCACTATAGTAGTTCTGGCTTTCTAGAACTATTTTGAAAGTAAATTACAGAATATGGATGAATCATTATCCATCCCATTTGCCAACTGGATTATGGTAAAGAGCTTCTGCTGTAGGGTCAGAATGCCTGATTTAATCCTTTTCTTTCTTTCTTTGTTTTTTTTTTTTTTTTTTTTTTTTGTACTGAGGTTTGAACCCACAGCTGCTTTATCACTGAGCAGTCTATATCCATAGCCTTTTTTATTTTTTATTTTGGGACAGGGTCTCAACCAAGTTGAATTGCCCTGCTAAATTGCTGAGGCTGATCTTGAACTTGTGATGCCTCCCAAGTTACTGGGATTACAGGCATGTGCCACTGTGCCCTATCCTGATTTAAATCCTAACCCAGAAACAGCCTTGCTATGAAACATAAACCAAATTTCTTGACTTCTCTGTGCCTGTAGAATGGGTGGCTATCTTGGAATAATTACAAGGATTAACTCAGATAAATACTGGCACATAGTAAACTCTCCTATTGTTTACTGTCTTTTTGGAGGTGGGGGAGGGCAGATCAACCCCAGATTTTAAACATGCTATGCAAGCACTCTACCACTGAGCCAAACCCCAAGCCCCTTGCTTTCATTACTATTATTCCATTTTCCCCCTCTGGTACTCTGCACATAGTGCCTTGACATTCTTCTTACTATATCAGAATGGATATAGAACTAAGTGGAAGGAAAATTACTCAGGATAATGGGGAAGGCATTTCCATATTCTGTTACTTATAATGTCTATCTCTCTCAATCCCTATTAGAAAAGATAACCATTCACTTGCAGTCACCTGATTTAGGTTAGCATAAAAGCCTATGTCTTTGGTGATCTAAATATAATTCTTTTTACTGTCTAGACCTGCATTATAAAAAGCTAATTTTCCTTTTTATTCTAGGGTGGAATTGCTTTTGTTGCCATAAAAGGAGCATTTAAGGTTTACTTCAAACAGCAGCAATATTTACGTCAGGCACACCGCAAAATTCTAAATTATCCAGAGCAAGAAGAAGCATAAAACTGTGACTTCTGTTTGTTCTGCAGTCCTCTCATCCTTATGAGTCTGTTGTGTCGTTTTGATTCCATCATTAATGCACTAGTGGAGACTTGTTATAAGCTGCTGCTCCTATATTTTTAAGAAATATAATAAAGCACTTAGGGCAGGGGAAATCCTCTCAGTAATCACGGAACCTAAGGATGTGATTCGTTTTCATGGTTTTGTATGTACTTCTTTTGTGGCAGTCATCTAAACCATTATCTTAGCATGGTAAACCTGAGTTTGTTCATATTTTCTCCAGATATGTAAAGATCAGACTGTACAAATATTAAAAATGCACATGCTGTTTTATTCTAATGCCTCTTTTGTACATGTTCATGTTCAGTGTTTTCTTAGAATCAGCAACTTAATGAAGGTACTATGAGGATTTTTCTCACCGACATAATTTGATTACTTTCGAAACAGGAACACATGTTAATTTGAGGAAATGTAAATTAAGTTATGAATAAGTAACAAACCAAAAATGTATGTAAACATCAAATAATTATCTGAACAAATGAAATTTTGTTGTGTTTTCCTTAACTCATGTGATGTCCTCCAAATGTGTAGGGTAAAAGTTCACAGGGCTTCCAGATCACTTTTTCACTATTAAATTTTATTTATACAATGTTGACATCTCATAATTCATAATGTAATTTTGACTCATGTAGTCTTGATTATAGTGTGTGTATATTTGTGTGTGTGTGAGGATGTGTGTGTGTGTGTGTGAGAGAGATCAGATCCTTTGATCTCTGGAGTAAGATTTTTAAATCCATATTTGTAGAAATTAGAGCTGCCAGTTTATAGTAGTTAAACAGAGAATGATTTGCAAAAAAAAAAATGAAAACAAAAAAGTCAAAATTATTTTATTCTCCTCTTTCATTGATTCAGATATTTGTTGATCACCTCATATTTGCCCCAGGCACTATACAGAGTGCTGTTGGATACAGTGGTGAACAAGAGAGTTGGTCCTAGCTCTTACGGTGTTTATAATTTAGTGTCAGCAGATAGAAAAACAGCAGTGAGTATACCAAGGTGAGGCCTTGAACTCTTTGCTTTAATATCAGTCAATGAGGAGATAATTACGAAAACAAGTCCTGAGTAAATATTGAGGTCACTGTTTTTGACTCTGTCAGTTTATTATAGAAAACCAATACTGATGTTTTTAGATTTTAATTGCTTGTCATATTTGAGGCTAGCACCTTAATAATCATTGTTTAAGTAGTTTTGTGTTCACTTTTCAAAAGTAATTATTTATTTTAAGTCATTTTCAATAGAGTGGCCATCTTAATGTCCAGCAATCTGAATAGTCTTTCAATTATTTTCACTAGCTAAAATTAATTTTTAAAGGTAGTTATAAAAACCCTATTTATTTATTATTATTTTGTTCACAGTATCTAATGCATGATAATAGTAAATGTTTCTTACTGATAAGTGGCCACTTTCTTTAGGAGTGTAGCATATATAGGTTGAGCTATGTTAGATTGTAATAATGTTTGTTAATTTTAGTAATTAAAGACTGGTATCATTCTGTAGTATAAATGTCTTAATTTTGAGTTGTATGGCATTTATGTGAATGGATGTTGAATGTTAAAAGTTGTAATTATTTGGGGAGAAAAGAAGATTTGACTGAGTGAGTCTTATTAAGAACACTGCTACCATTCTGAAGGGGAAATATAAAATCTATGACTATATATAAAATCTTAGGTTATATAGCTGTAATTATAAAATATATTGGCTTTTCTTTAATTTTCAATATGAAAAGATATATTAAGTAGACATTTCCTGCATAGTTTTGTTATACAGAACAGCTTCTAGGCAGCATTTATTAATGTTACGCAAGCACACAGTTCCCTATTTACTCCTTTAATGCCCAAGATGGGGAATAACTTCTTGGGTTTATTGGCATCAAGGCCCTGGAGGGCCAGAGAAGCAACAACTATAATCCTTTGAGGGCAGGAGGGAGGCGTTTCTAAGGCTATGCAGAAGGAACTACAAGTGCCTGGGGACCAGAGTGACCTCTAGACCTGGAATGGAACACTTATAGAGCCTTAGCTTAAGAAATACCATGTGCCAGTTGTTCTGGGAAGGTGGCCTGCCCTGCCATGAAGCAACAAAGAACGTAGGCAAACTGAAAGTTGGATGGACCTGAGTTCAGATCCTAATTCAGCTTTTCATAACTGCATATGACCTTTGCCAGGTAACTTAACTTTTCTTCCCCACAGTTCTCTTCATACTGAAATGCAGATAATACTTAGAAGACTATCTGCAATTAACTGAGAAGGGAACAGAGGCACTTTCAGCACAAAATACGCCCTAAGAAGTAGTTTATTAATTGCTACTGTTTTTACACTCTAGGAAAAAGAGAATGAAGAGGTAAAGGAAAGGCAGCAGAGTACAAATTCAAGAGATGATGTGGCCTTTTGAGATGGATGGGTATATTTTGTTTTCTAGTTTATTTTCATATTGCTTTTTTGTTATTTCCAGAAACTTTAATGTTTTAAACCTCTTTTATAAAATTCAACAACTATTAGAAATCTATTCTTTGCAGAAGTTATCTCCATTTAAGTGGCTGAAAATATTGTTCATCATTACATGATTATCAAATGACTATGAAGAATATAAAATTAAACTTAGTGACTTAGTCACTGCCTTGCTAATTCTGCTGTAATTTTTTCAAATGTCTTGTTTTTAATATAGCGGACTATCTCAATACTGGCTGGATTAAGTTGAATAAAGAATTTTTATGTTCTCTAGGTGTGCTTTGTCTGTTGAACAAATCCCAGAACTATTCATTAATTCTGTACCTGCCTATGTAATTGTTTTTAAATTTGTACAAGAATTCTAGTGAGACTTCTCAATATAAAAATAATATGCAATTTAAAAAGTATAAAGGCATTTGTCTTAATTTTTGGTAATCAGGCTAGCCTAAATTCCAAGTGAGTTCTAGTGATTAACATGTTCCTCCTTTCCTCAGAGCCTCTTGAACTGAATATGATTAGACAAGTAACTAGGCAAGGATTGTGGTGGTCTTGTACCATGGAATTTTACAAATTAGTCAAGTGAATTGGAAACACAAAGTGCTTCCTCTGACATACTGAGAACTTAAGTTTCTGAAATAGAATCTTCTGGAATGACTAAGTCAAATAAAGGCTACAGGGATTGATTGCATTGGATCTAAGTAATTTTGTTACCTCTCTCTGAGAGACTAACAGGGAAATGGCCTGAAGTTGAAAGGTACTAGATGCATGTTCTAGCTGATAATAGAGGTTTGTTCATAGCTTTCGTTGATTCTCTGAAATCAAAATTTGCTCTTTCTCTGCTGTCACTCCTCCCCATGCTCATCAGAAATGCAAAAAGTGATGGACCAATCTTATTTATTCAACTAGGCAAAAAGGAAGGGAGGAAGGGTTTGTAGCTGAATACCTATAGAAGCCTTGTGTACAAGTAACAGACCATCTGGTCAACCCATGTAGCTTCAAGCATTTTATTGGTAAGAGCATGCTCAGGCAACATAAACTACTCTAGCAGATGTTTGTTGGCCACTTTTACATCCTAGGAGCTATGTTAAATCCTGGAGTAGAATAGTGAATAAGCCTGCTTTGAGAGTTTTTTTTTTTTAAACCATTTTAAAGCATACAGTTCAGTCCCTGATACTGAAGTCCTTGTAATCTGTTGCTGCTATAACAGAATACCTGAGATTGAGTAACTTCATAACAATAGAAATTTGTCACGACTCTGGAATTGGAAATCCAGGATTATGGGGCTGGCAGATTAGGTGTCTGGTGAGAGCTGCTTTCTGCTTCCAAGATGGCACCGTGTTGCTGCATCCTCCTAAAATACAAAAGCAAATAAGCCAGGTGTGGTGGCACATGCCTGTAATCCCAGCAGCTTCAGGAGGCTGAGGCAGGGGGATAGCCAGTTCAGAGCCAGCCTCAACAATCTAGTGAGGCCATAAGCAATTTAGGGAGAACCTGTCTCTAAATAAAAAATACATAAAAGAGCTGGGGATATGGTTCAGTGACTAAATACCCCTACGTTCAATCCCTGGCAAACAAAATAATAATAATAGGTATTCTGAAAGGCAGAAAGGGGCAAATGTTCCCTTGTACTCTTTTGTAAGGTCTCTAATCCATTCATAAGGGCTCTGCCCTCATGACTCATCACATTCTAAAGGACCCACCTCTTAATGTTATCACACTGTTAAGTTTTAGGTTTTGGAAAGACTGTATAGCAGAAATATGCCGGTATTTTCATGGAGTTGTGCAACCATTACCACCAATACCAGAATGTTTCCAGCACCTCAGAAAGAAACCCCATATCTAGCAGCAGTCTGAGTTTACTCCTCCTCCTGTCCCTGCCAACCACTTATCAACTTTTCATCTGCATTAACCTATTCGGGATATAAATGAAATCATATGACATGTGGCCATTTGTGTCTGGCTACCTTCCTTAGCTTTCATGGTTCATCTATGTTGTAGTATGTACCAGTACTTCATTTTTTTTAATAGTTGAATAATATCCAACGTGGCATGAACATATCACATTTATTCATTCATTAGTTGATGGAATTTGAGGGGGTATTCTCTTTTGAACCTACTTCAATCATACTTTTACCCTTATACTTCACCAGAACTATTTTAATCAAAATCATCAACTATCTCATTGCTAAATCCAAAGGTCAATTCCTGGTCTTCACCTTATTTAACGTATATTAAACATTTGACCCAGTCATAGCTCCACCATTCTTGAAACCATTTCTTCACTGACTTCTCCTCTTCCTCATTGGCTGCTACTTCTCAGTATCCTTTGTTGGATCTTCTTCATCTCTTAACCTGTAAGTATTGAAGAATCCAAGGGCTCAGTGCTTAGCTCTATCTTCTTGTTCTACACTGCCTAGGTGAACTCATAGACCCCTGACCATCTATCAGGTGATCTATCATCTATAATACGAAAATTCCAAATTTGCATCTTTAGCCAAGACTGCTCCCCTAAGTTCCCAACTTGAATATTTAACTGTCAGTACCTTCATTTATAGAGAGAGATTTTAGATAGATTGATAGATATAGATCTATAAAGAGTGACATTTCAGATTTATCCCAAGCTGTGTGGAGAGTCCCTGGAGAGTGACAAGTTACATGAGGAGAGCAAGGATTGGAGGAGGAGAGGAAGAAAAAGGAGCACCTTTTTGTGAGTGAGCCCCCAATTAATGCCATATTGATCAGAGACCACCTGACTAAGCTCTTCCTGAGTTCCTTACCCACAAAATCTCCAGCAAAACAAAAAGGGGTACTTTGTTATGCAACAATAGATAACTGAGAAGCTTAGTGATAACAATTAGTCATAGGCATGAGGCATCTAAAAAGGTTAACCTCAGGTTTTCCCCATCATCACCATGGTTCTGGTGACTGAACTCAGGGGTGTTCTACTGAGCTACATCCCCAAATTTTTTTTTAATTTGTTTTTAGTTGTTGATGGACCTTTATTTTATTTGCTTATTTATATGTGGTGCTGGGAATCGAACCCAGTGTCTCACATGTACAAGGCAGGCGCTCTGCCATTGAGCTACTACTCCAGCCCCATCCCCAACCTTTTTAAAAAATGTTTTGAGACAGGGTCTCACTTAATTGCCAATGCTGGCCTTGAACTTGCAATCCTTCTGCCTTAGCCTCTCAAGTTGCTGGGGTTACAGGCGAGTACCACCATGCCTAGCAACCTTAAGTATTTCTGATTCAATTGTCAAGGGCATCCCTATGGTGACAGAAGCATGAGGATGGCTCAGCCTGAAGTTAAAATACTTTGGAACTCTGCTGTTCCTCTTATTCTGATACCATGTCCACCAGGCATCTCAGATTTTCAGAGACCAGTCCCTAGGAGACACTGCCTGTATCTTGTATGTTTCATCCTGGTCTTGCTGGCAACCATGGTGAATTAGTAAAATGATCTCTTTGCCTTTCCTGAAATTTGATCACTAGGTGAGAATGTGCTGATTATGAGCCACGAGGATACTAGACTGTCCTTATGCCTGCAAAAGAGCTGTAGTTATCACTGTAACTTAATAAGAGGGCATTCTGAAACCTCCCATTTTATGGGAAATCTTTATTTAGTTGCTCTTAAAGGACTGCGGAGAGCAAGAGAGCATTCAGAGCAGAAGGCCAGCTTCAACTGCTTTTTGCTGAGAGGACTCATCTGAGGACCAGATCTGTGTACTTGTCTTCTGTTGACTTCTTTACTCTTCGTTATCCCGCATTTAGCCGATGAGAACATGGTGGTTGAGTGCCTCTATTCTATTTCATTTGTTCATTCTGCAAGGCTATAATAACCACCACATAGCTCTGATGTTAAATTGGGTGTCATTCTTTTTTCACTGAGTTTTAATTACGTAGAGTAGATACAAATCCTTAAAGGATAACAACTCAGTGGATTTTCATACATATATACTTCTGTGTGACTACCATCTATACCATTTAGAAATTTCCATCTCCCTAGAAAGAGCAGTTCTCTCTCTCTCCCCCAACCTCTCTTTTCCCAGTCAATATATCCCCCAGAGGCAACCGTCTCCTAACATGTACCTACAGTGTTTTTAACATTAGCCATTCTGGTGGGAGTAGAGTAGCATTTTACTCTATGATGTAATTCTTAACAAAGGTTGTTGAGGTTGAAGCTAATGTGCTGCCTCTGTCCACAGACTGCTAAAAGGAGGCAAGTAACAAGGTTTCATGACTGGCTAAATAAATCAAGCAGCTGTGATTTTTGTATTATTTTGACAGTGATAATTCAAACTGAAACTATTTTCTCACTTGAAAATATGAAAACATCTACTGATATACATCTAACTAAAATCCTGAGAATAATATATTAAAATCAGAAAAGATTAGCATTTAGAACAAATATTCCATTTCATTGAGTCCATGGATAATTACTGTGGGTGATCCTGTGCTACCTTGATAAAGAAGATGTGGCTTCTGCCCTTGTGGAGTTTGAATCTACTTTTATAAGAAGTCATTTACTTGTGAATACAATCAGTCACCAGTTTAATTTACCAACTTGAGATTTCTGAAAGGCTTTAAGCTTTTCTGTACCCTGCTATGGGTCCAGATTTGATTAGTTGTTTACCTCAGTGTGAAATTTATGTCAATTAATGGTTCTTTCTCTTCCCTCTTATGTTAATTACTCAAAAACACGACTTCCAGCTCTTCTACAGAAATTTCCACGTTGGCTGTCCATTTTGAATTCCCATGAATGCTTTATTATTTTCTGAATTTTACATCTTTTTTATATATATATATAGCAGTAGCAACCTGTCCTTGTCCTTCTATTCCGTCATTTGTGCTGCCTTATTTCTTTGCTTCAAGTACTTGGTAATCCTTGGCTGTCCTTCCATATTTAAGAGTAATGCACTAAGCCAGGCATGGTGGCACACCACCTATAATCTCAGCAATTTGGAAGGCTGAAACAAGAGGATCATGAGTTAAAGCCTGCCTCAGTAAAAGTGAGGTGCTAATCAACTCAGTGAGACCTTGTCTCCAAATAAAATGCAAAATAGGGCTGAGGATTTGGCTCAGTGGTCAAGTGCCCTTGAGTTCAATCCAAGGTACCCACCCCCCCAAAAAAAGAGTAATTCACTAAAAAGGTGACTGGGGGCTCTATAGGGATGAGACACTGTCAATTGGTGGGCTTCACTGTAGGGGGAAAGTATAAGAAGCCAGCTTTTCTTATGAGGAAAGTATCCATAAGTCAGGGTCTGTAGTAAGTCATCTTTTTCAAGAAACCACAAAATTTTAGTGGCATATACTGTAACCACTTATTTCTTGCTTTCCCCATCTGCAGGCAGGGCTCTCTTGGGCTTGAGCTCAGATCTGCTCCACATGCCTCTGATCTACCTTAAACCAATATATACACATGGTATATTCTTCTCATGATAAAAAACAGAACAAGAGACCAAACCAACCATGCAAACCCATGTCAAGTCTCTGCATATTTCATGTTTGCTAACAAGGCCAAGCAATTCACATGGTCAGTCGTAAAGCCAAGAGGTGAAGCAGTATATTCTCCCCAACATGAGGCCATGAGAAAGATAGGCATGTGAACTTCTATTACAGAGGAGTTAAGAACTGAATCCAATAAACCACTCTAATATTCTCTTTTATCTCAAGCCACTCAATATTTCTCCAAAACAATCTTCTAATCTACTGCCAGGGGGGATAGGCCAAGCTACAGGTGTTCCTAGGTGAGATAGAGGAGGGGCTTCTGACTCTCCTTGACCAATAACAGCAGTGTTTCTCTGCTCCTATTTCCAATCTAGTGCTCTCTGCTATCCTCCTCATGATTTGTGTTAACTCCTGAGTTTCTCACATTCTGTTTCTCCAAAGAATACAGCTCTGGTGTCCTGTGGGGGTAAAGGATGGAGCCTGTGTGGTTGCTGGAGGTGGTGTAGGTCTAAGTGCCCACTGTTCTCACCCCATCTTCTGAGGTGTCCGTGCCTGCCAGACTGCCTCCTTAGCTTGCATTCTTGTCTTTCTTTTCTCTGCTAAATTGGTTGCATCCCATCATCTGCTTTCTGTCCTCATATGGAGCAGTTTGGATTTACATTTCCTCAAAGATGAAGTTTGTGGTGTTTCTTTCCTCACTGTTTTGTTCTGCAGTTAATTCCAATCAATAGAGAAGATATCAAGGTATTTTACTCTCCACCTTAATATTGGAAAGCCAAGGGGGGAAATGCAAGTGTGTGTGTGTGTGTGTGTGTGTGTGTGTGTGTGTGTTGCTGGACATCAATCAAGGTCAGAGCTTCATGCATGCCAGGCAAGCAGTCTACCACTGAGTTACACCCCGGACCCCTAAACACAATTTTTAAAGCTATTATTTGTTAATTGCTTGCCATGTATCAGGAACTTTGCTAAGCAATTTACACTCGTTACCCCCATAAAACCTCTGAGAACTAAGTATAATTATACCTATTTTTTGGATGATGAATTGGGAACTAAATGAAGTGAAGTAATTTAGCTAAGGCTAGTAAACTTGTAAATGATGACATCAAGATTAGAGCCCATGGGCTGGGTTGTGGCTCAGTGGTAGAGTGCTTGCCTCCAACTTGTGAGGCACAGGGTTCGATCCTTAGCACCACATAAAAAATAAATAAAAAGAATAAAGTTATTGTGTTCATTTACAACTAAAAATATTTTTTTTGTGTGGTGCTGGGGATTGAACTCACGGCCTTGTGCATGCAAGACAAGCACTCTACCAACTGAGCTATATCCCCAGCCCATAAATATATTCTTAAAAAAAAAAAAAAAAGATTAGAGTCCAAGATCCATCTAGGAGTCTACACTGTGGGTAAATTTTTATTGGGGTGAACACCAATCAGTGCCTAGGAAAGCTTGCAGTGAGGTAAGGACTCTAAAGAAGGTGATAACAAGGGCTAGGGCTATAGCTCAGTTGGAAGAGTGCTTGCCTCAAATGCACAAGGTCCTGGATTCAATCCCCAGCACCACAGAATGTGATAATAAGGGAAATGGAGAGGGACAGTAGGCCACTTCCCTTATCTACAATATTCAGGTGAGGATCAAATCAAAGTGACCTTGCCTGTAAAGTAAAAGAATGTGCTGCTCATAAAACACCTGGGGAAACCCACCTGTACAGTGGCTGTGCAACCTATCCTATATGTCCCCCCAGCTTGAAGGCATGGTGGCCAGGCCTCATGCTTGCTGGTTGGGGAAACACAGAAGAGGGTCCAGCTTCCCAGTCTGTTTCCTGGATTCCAGCGAGAAGTGATTCTCCTTTTATTTAGGTTGTTACTCTTCCTACCAAAAGTGACATTGGAGAATATACTCCCTTACATGCCATGGTTACCAAGCTCTTTTAGATTTCCTGATTTCTGCCTATACTTCTGAATATAGAGCTTAGGAAAACGGAGGATTTCTTTTGTATCCTACTCTCTCCTCCTAGAATTTGACTTTCTTTGGATACTGACAAACCTGACCTTTTCTGCAGAATATAATCATTTTCTAAAAATGCAGGAAATTGGAGAAACAATAAAATTCTATGTAGGTTTTTACTTTGCCAACTTAGACACAGACTAAGAAAGCCTCAGAATACCATGGGTTCCAAAAATACCATATATACAATATAAATTTATTGTCTATTATTTATAAAAATAAATTATGACAGTATTATGTATTATGATTTTAAATTTTCAAACAAAACAGGAAAAAATGAAAAGTTTTTTTTTCCTGCCCTGCCTGCTTCTCTCCTCTTTTCACAAATATTATATGCTGCTTATAAAAACTTCAGTTGATAGCTAGACGTGTGCCTCACGCCTGGAATCCCAGCAACTTGGGAAGCTGAGGTAAAAAGATCACAAGTTTGAAGTCAGCCTCAGCAATTTAGCAAGGCCCTAAGCAACTTAGTGAGACCCTGTCTCAAAAAATAAAAAGGGCTGGGGATGTGACTCAGTGGAAAAAGCACCCCTGGGTTCAATCCAGGGTATAAAAAAAAAAAGAATTAAATAACACAAAATATATATAATGCTTAGCTTATTGCCTGGCACACTTAATTACTCATTAAATATTAACTTTTAATTTTTATTTGTATCAATAAAACTAATAAATGGTCCTTATTATAATTTACATTGCTTTTTGAGAAAGCAAAAATAGGATTAATTTAGAAGATACCAATTAGTTAAGAGAAATTAAATCATTATCACTTAAAGCCAATGACTCTACTAGACAGGTCAGTTAATGAAAATTTATTTTAGTGTGTGGAGAATTTTATATTGAGCTAGTTACATGAGAAAATTCAAATAATTTGCATTTTAAATAGTTGTGAACAGGCTCTCTGAGGCCCCAAAAGGAAGACATTAACTAGTGATTAGAAAAATCAATCTCTTAGCTGAAAGGTTATGTTTTGTATATGTTGGGGTTCTGCTCGATTTGTTTTGTTTTCTTGCAGTGCTGGTGGGGTTGATCCCAGTGTGACATGCATGCTAGCCCACTGCCCTACCCCCAGCACCCCTTAGCTGAAAGTGTTAGCAGTTTCACTTGCTCTTGTATCCTCTGGCCTGAAGCAGAAGCTGGAGACAGAGCAGAAGTATGTGGGTTCCACTTAGGACCTTGTGAGGACTGGCAACACCACAAGGCAGGGCGTGTATCCTGGCAATTTAATATCATGAATATCCTTCTGCTTTGGGGTCACGGACATGGTGGTGGCAAATTCAAGCTCTGTCAACACCATGGTGTTCTTTGATGTCAGCTTTTTCAACCAGGAAGTTGGTCACATGAAGATGGAGCTGTTTGCAGACATTGTGCCTAAGACCACCAAGAACTTTAGGCAGTTCTTACTGGAGAATTCAGAAAAGATGGGGGGCCCATAGGAAACAAAGGGGGAGCACCTTCCTCGTGGTCATAAAGGATTTCATGATTTAGGGTAGAGATATTGTTAATGGAGGTAGAACTTGAGTTGCCAGTATTTACTTGGGGGCCATTTGCTGATGAAAAATTTAAACTTAGACACTTGGCTCCAGGCCTCTTTCTATGGTAAGCAGTGGTCCCAGTGCAAATAACTACCAGTTCTTCATCATATGCTATAAGTGTGATTGGCTTGGTGGGAAGCATTTGTAGTGCTTGGAAAAACCATTAATAGATTCCTCGTGATGAAAAAGATTGAGAAGTTTCCCATAGGCCCCAACAATAAGCCCAAGCTGCATGTGGTAGAGATATAGTATGAAGAGATATAGTCCAGACCAAGACTGAATCAGATCATCCCTTGTTCTGGGTGATGGTCTTGAGTCAGACAAACTGGACTGGCCTCTGTGTTTATTCTCCTGCCTGTTGTGGCCCCAGTTGATCAAGAGACCCTAGAAGTATCACAGATTCAGAACCACAATTGTCTGTGTTTAAATTTTCTTTTTAAAATATTTTTTAATTGTTGATGTAACTTTATTTTTTATTTATTTATATGTGGTGCTGAGGATCAAACCCAGTGCCTCACACATGCTAGGCAAGAGCTCTGCCACTAAGCCACAACCCCAGCCCGGTGTGTTTAATTTTTCAACTAAAAATATAGGGTTTTGTGTGTGGGTTTAAAATACATACATACACACACACAAACACACACACACACATATATAATGAATATCCTCCCACTAGTGATTACTATCTCTCTTATAGCTTAGGAAACTGGGGCTCAGAGATCAAGTCACTTAGGCTTTCTGGTTTACATCCTCAGAAAACAAGAGAGGCAGATTGAAGTGAAGGGGCAGGGAAGCAGGCAGGCAGGTTGTGAGCGGCAGGGGAGGAGGGCTAGCTGGGGAGCCTGGAACAGAAATAGGTAGGATCCTGCAGGCATATACCGGACAAAGGCAAGAACCCAGTCTAAGAGCAGCAAGGTGTAGCCAAGGCTTTGCTGTTTTTCAATACACTATAGAGATTCTAGTTCCAGGGAGGAAACATTGAACTACCAAGTTCTTGAGAACAGACACCAAGGCCAGCATCATTGGGAATTTGGGAAGCTGGGAACTTGTTAGAAATGCACAATTGCAGAATGCACCTTGACTTTATTGAACTCAGATCTTCGTTTTAACAGACCTCCCCCCAGATCTGTGCATATTACAATTTGAGGCACACTCAGCAGAGCCCCTAACGAACACCTAATCCCTGATAATTTTCCCCACAGGGAAGAGCTCATGATTTCTCAAGAGGAAGAACGTGTTGCTGCTCTCAGGAGGAAGAGAAATGGATTCTAGGAGAGCCCATGTGGGCAGCCCTGGGATGCCAGCACCGGCCAGTCTCCGCCAGCCTGCCTCCCCCCATCTGCAGTCAGGGCACGTAGACAGACAATTCCTGTTGGCACAAGAACAAATTTTTTTCATTTGAGGTTGGATTTCTCAGGGGCTTCTGACATCTGGAAGATCTGAGAGAAGCTTTCGCTGTAAAATCCTTGATCTTTTTAAACTGCTGAACATTAGAAACCCTTTCCTCTCCTCTTACACAACTCTTTGGACAATGGAGGGATGCTAAGCCAGCAGCTGCATTCCTTTTCTCAGTGCGCCTCTCTCCCAGGGATCAGCTATAGATTCATTGCTATATTAAGGGGATGATGAAGATGAAAGTTTTGTCAGGGCTTGAATCCAGGTGCCAGGGGACAAAGCAAGAACCTGGCTTTGACAACACAAAGGCTTCAAAATGGGAAAAGGGTGACATGAACACTGGAACTGCCAAAGAGGGCAGCCCCACCTGCCTTCATCTGGCCCTGCCTCAACAGGGGTCTTCTATAAGGAGGAACTTTTTGAACATTTTTTGCCCCTTCAGAAACCCGGCTACTCTTTGCATCCAGGCCCACAGATGGGCTGTCAGAGTGGGGCGTGTGGACCGCTATCCTTGGTCCTGAACCATCCTCATGTGTTGTGGCAATAGTTCACAACCTCACAGAATCAATGAGGAAGTGTCATAAAAGGACTTGTTGCAAAGCTTTGCCCCCAGACAGCCTGCCTCAATGGGTCTCTTTTTTTTTTTTCTTACAGTACTGGGGATCAAACCCAGGTCTTGCACATGCTAAAAGTGTTATACAACTGAGACACATCCCCAACCCATTTTTATTTATTTATTTGTTTGATTGTTTGTTTTTGTTTTGAGAAAGGGCCTCACTAGATTGTCCAGGCTGGCCTCCTTGCTACCCTCCTGCTTTATTCTCCCAAGCACCTGGAGTTCCAGGTGTGTGCCCCATGACTAGACAGTTCCTGAAAAATTTTATTTTTTTTTTAAATCTTGAGACAGGGTTTTGCTAAATTGCTTAGGGCCTCGCCAAGTTGCTGAGGCTGGTCTCAAACTTGCAATCCTGCTGCCTCAGCCTGCTGAGTTGCTGGGATTATAGGTGTGCACCACTGCATCCAGCTCCAGTTCCTGAATTTTCAAACAGCAGGAGTCCAGGTGCATCTGAGAGTCAACCCATGGATTAGAGTTTGGCAATCACTCTGAAGCAGCATGCTTAGTGTTTGCAAGCTCGTAAGTGGACATCTACTACCTATTTTTCACCCCTACCAGCATCCATTCTATGAACGCTGGTTCTCCTAAGGAAGATGACCCCTTTGACACTCTCAGGTTTAGGCAGGATGTTGCCAGGGACAAATGATTCTAATTTGAATGCTTTTTAAAAACAATTTTACCAAGGATGAAACCTCAAACAACCCTGATCTAAACATCACTTGACTGGGAGAGAATAAGAACATGGCTGGGCTTAGGGGGGCCCTGACAGTATCAGTGTCAAATACCACAAGCAGATGTGTCCTGGGTGGTTACCAAATTGTTCACAGATGTTCTTCATTTTTATTTTTCATCTCATTGAAAATTGTTGCTACTCTTGCTCTGTCCCTGATCTCTTTGATTCCGCTACATGGTTTCCGTGGATAATCTCACTGAAGCTTTGTTTCTTCTCTAAGGACCTGGGGCAGTGTGGCCCCCTCCATCAGCACACTGGGCTCAAGGTTAGCTCCCTCCTGTGTCTGAGGGATATTTACATTCCCAGGAGTATTGGATGCACTACAAATATCCTGAAAGATCAAAGGCCTTCAGGACTGAAGGGAATAATCCCCCAGTGGTATAATTCTAGAGCATCGTTTCTCTGAGTAGGAGGAATATTTGGGAGTAAGGAAGCAGAACAAAATCCCTGTACCCCATTCCATGTGATTTTGAGAGAATCCCTGTCTGCCTGGGGGAGGGGAAAAGTTCTTATTAGCAGGCATTAAAGTGGGTCAATGTTGGCATTGCAAGAGAAGGGAGAATTGCTTGGCAGAAGTTCCAGGGCAGAGGTAATTAGAGAGAAGGCAAGAGCCCAGATGAGAGACTTCTGAGGAGATCTGAAAAGCCAGGATAAAACATGAAAGGAAGCTATTTTTAGGAATGTGATGGGATTGCAGGACAAGCAGATCTAGGTATCTGGAAATGGTCATTAGAAAAGGTTGAAAGGAAAAGAGTGTTAGGAAAAGTTATGGTGTTTTAAATGACTGTCAAGAGATGTGCAACTTTTAACAATTCTGGGTGGCCAGATGCCCTGAGCTATATGCAAAACCCAGGAAAAGGATCTATCCCTTCTTGGACAAAGGTTGCACCTCTAATGGGGTGCAAAGTCATTAGATCATGAACATCATATTACACTGACCTTTTAAAATGTCACAGCTGAAAATCAGGAGGAGAAAGGGAGCACACTCTGGGGGCTCATCATGATCTGATTCTGGGCCTGGGGAGTGGTTATAAGAGAGCTCACCTCAAATCATTTGTTAAACTATACCTTGGTGCTATTTAGACTTTTCTATTTCATAATAAAACCATAAAAAATAGTCAAGTGCTAACAGAGAAATATTTTGAGTCATTGAAAAAGGACAGGAAGTCAGGGGAAAAGATGGAGCATCATCTAAGGAGGTGTTATTATATGGGTATTATAAAACTTGTTTATAGTCAAGTGTGGTAGTATATGCATATAATACCAGCAAGTCAGGAGGCTGAAACTAAAGGATCAGAATGCCAGCCTCTGCAATTTAGTGAGACCCCAAGCAACTTAGTGAGATCCTATCTCAAAAAAATTTTTAAAAAGGGGTGTCGGGGGGGTGGATGTGGGTGTAGTGTAGTGATTGAGCACCCCTGGGTTCAATTTTTGGAACAAAAAAAAAGAAAAATAAATCTTATCTACAAGAAGTATTTATTTGGGAAAGTGTTAATGATATGGTGTGAAATGAAAAAGACTACAAGTATATGTGTAAAATATCTATAAAAACAATATGTATGAGAAAAGGATTGAAACCAGAGGTGCTATCACCACACACCTCACATTCTCTCCCTAATATGAAGAGAGGTGGTTTGGTAAGCACTAGCTAGTTTGGTACAATAAACATGGTATTATGGGTAAAAGCATGTTTAAGGTTTTGGGGGTCCAGTCCCTCCTTTGCCACTTACTAATAGACAAATTGCTTCAATATTTGTTATCTATGAAGTGGGGATTAATTATGTTGTTGGGGAAATAAGTTCCAGACAAAATTTATGATTTACTTAAAATGTTCCTAGATTGGCTTCATGGTTTAAGTAGGCCTTATTTATTAGAACAACCCCAGGTCAAGATGCAGGACATTTTCATAATCTGAACATTTTGCTTTTGGACCATGACTTGCTGCTGTTCTCTCCCTTTCTTTTTTATTTACTTTCAGTGTTGTTGCTTGATAATGGGGAAAGTTGGGAAGGGTGAATTGGGGATCATGCTATACCCTGGGACAGGAAGATGTACCTACCTAGCTGAGTCTATTCTGCCCTGCAGTGGGATCACCTCCTTGTCTCACCAGCTGGCTGGCCAGGAGAAAATCCTGTGGACTCAACCCTTGGATCCTATGTAGGGAGATAAACTTTGGCAATACTGGAAATCAAAAAACTTCTCTGGCTTAATCTCACCAGTATAGAAATATTTTGAACCTATCATATCTTTAAAACCAAAATTTTCTCTTTGAACCTTGTTAATTAACTTGACCCATGGTTGTCTTTCAATTTGTGTGTGTGTTGGAGGGGCATTGCTAAAGCTCTAACCCAGGGCCTTGAGCATGCTAGGCAAGTAATTTACCACTGACATACATCTGCAGCCCTGTGGTTGTCTTTCCAAAAGAGAACATTCATGATGAGGTTTAGCTGAGGAAAATTCCCAGTACCTGCACACTTCCTCACTACATCCCAGGTCAGAAGAACACAGAACTTTGAAAGAGTTCTCTAAAATTCCTGCATGTTATTTTGGAGACTGGAGGAGAACAGAATAGCAGTCCAGACTTGGGTTCTCACTCTGTAGTTTAATATAGCTGTAGAGTTCAGATCAAGGCACTTCACATCTTTAGCCCTGGCTTTCCACTTTCAAGTGGGGTTTATTCCACTCTAGGGACTTTAAGGTGTGAGAAGGCTATAATAATTTAAGCCAAATCAGGTAAAATGGTAATTTTTGTTGTTGTTGTTGTTTGTACTGGAGATTGAATTCAAGGACACTTTACCAGTAAGATACATCCCCAGCTCTTTTTATTTTATTTTTTTTTTAATTTTGAGACAGGGCCTGGCTAAGTTGCAGAAGCTAGCCTTGAACCTGCAATCCACCTGCCTCAGCCTCCCAAGTCGTTGGGATTCTGGGTGTGCACCACCACACCTGGCCAATCCAGGTCAAATGTGAATGTGCTGGGACTGAGTGTGGAGGTGGGATGAGCTCACAGAGGCCAAGTACTAGAAGTGAAGCAGAGTAGGGCTTGGGGAAACTTTTCTCCCATTTGTCTCTCTTGGGGCAGTGTAAGTGTGTCTCTTGAATGGTTATACTTCTCATAGAATTGCTCCATTCTCTTTCCTCAGAACCCTGACCTCACAGTTTGAGTGCTCAATGTGACCTGTTGGTCTTTCAATTCAGCTCCTGAGGACATTTGATTATTGCATATGTGTTAGGGTATTTCAAGATGAAACGAATTGGCTCAGTTTGGCTAAAGTATCCTCACTAGTCCAGTGGTTGCAAGAGTGCAGACTTGTCCTGGATGAGGCTTGACTGGAGGAGGCAATGAAGTGCATCTCATGCCAGAATAATACACCTTATCTGACTAGGATCACACGACAGAATTATGAAATTGTTTCAGAAATCATCAAATGCATATTTAAGTTACTCTAACTATGATTTAAAATCATTAGGAGATTTAAAGTCGGAAAAACATTGGGGTCAAGAGACACCTTGAAGGAGCTCCCAGTGGTCAAATCTGGTACAATTTGAGCAACAAAAGAAATATTGATGGTAATGGATTCCTGCCCACAGAAAAATAAATATCCATGAGTCCTCAGTGATGCAAATAGTTGAATGAATTTTAAAATATTGGAGAAGGGAAAACTATTACAATAGGATTTGAATTAGTAAAAACAGAAGAAAAAATAGAAATATAAAACAACTACAGTAATAATTATTATAAGCCAGGATGCTATGAACTGAATGTTTGGGTCCCCCCAAATTCCTATGTTGAAATCTAACACTAGTGTGATGGTATTAGGAGGTGAGGCCTTTGGTTGGTGATTAAGTTATGAGGGCTTTGGGATTATTGCTCTTACGAGAGTCTATTGAGAGCTTTCCTGCTCCTTCCATGTGAGGACAGTGAGAAGTTGCCCTCTATAAACCTCTAGCGAGGGGCCCTCACTAGACACCAAATCTGCTGGCATCTTGCTCCTAGACTCCCAGACTCCAGAACTGTGAAAAATAAATTTTTGTTATCTATAATATTCCTAATCTGTGGTGTTTTGTAACAGTAGCCCAAGCAGACTGCGAGAATCATCATGAATACTAAAATCAGTGGGTAGATGCATGATAGAAACAGGACTTAAAGTATCCCTCCATAAGGTACTTGCAAAGGAAAAAAGAGCATCTTTACATTGGAAAAATCTTCCAGATACCAACTTAACTAATTATACAACATGAGCATCACTAGTAATGTGCCGTGTCAACATCATCTGCCTCCTGATACGATACAATGAGAAAGGCACAGCATCATTTCTGTGGGTTTTGTGGTCGTGGTCATTGTGGTTTTAATGCACAATCTGACTGGGCACGGTGGTGCACACCTGCGATGCCACCTGTGATCCCAGGAACTGGGAAGGCTGAAGAAGGAGAATCACAAGTTCAAGGCCAGCCTGGGCAACTTAAAGAGACCCTGTCTTGAAATAAAATTAAAGAAAGGCTGAGGACGTGGCTCAGCCATAGAGTGCTTGCCTAGCATGTATGAGGCCTATAAATTACTGGATGGTGCTCTTCAAAAGCGTCAAGGTCATGAAAGACTGAGGAATTCTATCAGTCTGGAGGACATTAAGGAGACATGAACACTGAATGTGATGTATGATGCTGGATTTGATCTTGAGCCAGAGAAATGGCATTAGTGAGATAATTGGAAACATTTTAATAAGGTCAGTGGATTACTTCATAGTATTATGTCAATATTAATTTCCTGGTTTGGGTAATTGTCCTGTGGCTATGTATGATGTTAACATGTGGGGAAGCTGGGGAATGGATATACTGGAATTATTTGTACTATTTATGTATTTTTTTTTCTTTTAAACAGTACTACTCATCAAATCCAGGGCCTTGTGCATGCTAGGCAAGAACTCTACCACTGAGCTACATCCCTGTCTTACATTGGCTATCTCTTGAAGAAAATGCAAGCATTTGATTATAGTGGTTGCCACTGGGGTGAGGAACTGGGAGCCTAACAGTAAAGGTTGGAAGAAAGACTCATGCTTTACCATGTATATTTTTGGCATTGGTTGAGATTTTTAAAATAACGTGTGAATGCATTATCTTTAGAATGTTATTAAGCTACCAAAATATATTTGTCTTGCAAAATCTGGGCTCATTTTACCAAAGCTTCCTAGGACTGATATGCTCTTTTCCAGCCATTTCCTCCCTACCTAATGTTCCTATCTCTCCAAGCTAAGAACATGTGCTAGTGTGATTAGATTTCTTCCCAAACCCACATTTCCATGGAAACGAAAAAATAAGAGACCAGGAAGGAGAAGCAGAGGAGCAAAGAAAATTGATTGGCTGATTGATGATTATTTGAAACTCATTCTCTGACTTCCACTTACGCTCCATGAATACTTAAAGAAAGGCGAAGGTAATTCTATCCTGCCATTAAAGAGCAACAGTATTATTACTAAAACAATACAAGTCCTTTTTAGTGCTAGGCAAGGTCTGTATCACTAGGACTAGGACAAAATATTAAAGTCTGTCTCCTTTTTAAATATTGCTGGTACAAAGTGAAGCCTTTTGACAGATGTTTGACTATAAAAACTTTAAAATGTGCCAAATGGGGACATCAACTATGGCAATATCAAGATGTAGGCAAGCTAGGTGAGGGGCATACGCTTGTAATCCCAACAACTCAGGAGGCCGAGACAGAAGGATCACAAGTTCAAGAACAGCCTCAGCAAATTAGCAAGACCCTAACTGAAAAAAAAAAAAAAAAAGAGCTAGAGATGTAGCTCAGCAGTACAGCATCATCCTTGGATTCAGTCCTCAATAAAAAAAAATTATATATATATATATATATATATATATATATATATATATATATATA
>NW_025999945.1:8863171-8997813 GCF_001458135.2 Marmota marmota marmota
CCGATCTTATATAATGTTTATATAATATTATTTTAAAATGATTATATAAAATATATTAAATTGTATGCATATAATATACACACAAACACAAACACAAGTTTTCTCCCCCTAAACAAGAGCAGAACTGGGGGGGGGGGAATTGTCAAAAATGACCATTTCAAAAAATTTTTTTCAGGGCTCTAGAGATCAATCAAAGCTGCTGGAACTCTGGGTAGGAACAGTGGGAATCTCCAGTCTTCTTGCTGATGTCTGTTTCCTACCCACCTACCCCCTGCCCAGCTTGACAGCTTTAGTCCTTTTCTCAGGGCAGGACAAGACTAGAAAGCCAGTGTGGTGGCAAGAGGGGGCAAACCTGAATTGGAATGAAGAGTGAAAAGTGTGCGCTTGAGAGCATCGTCAGTGAAAGTAGCCAGCTCAGTGGAAAATGAACATAGAATCCTGCAGCTCTGCTGGCCTGAGGCTGTGGCCCCAGTGCGGTGAGTGATCAGTCAGCCAGAAATTTAATAGGAAGACTCTGGAAATGATAGAGCAAGAGAAGGTCTAAATAAGCTCTCTGCGTGACTCTGGCTAACTAGGAAACTCCGCAGATGTGCAGGGAGACACAGGGAAATGGGAAAGCCTCAGTAGACTTGAGAACCGCAGTAACTCTGCCCTCCGTGCTCCACGCAGTGGCAGCCAGCAGAGGGCAAAAGTGTCATGGGCTCAAGATGTTTAAACACAACCTCTGACCACATCCATGGAGGGTCACTAAGTGAAGCAGACACAGGGCAGTCCCTCGGGAAGTCAGGCTGAAAACGCATATAAGAGTTAAAAAACTGAGCGGAGGAGTTCTACTTTCAGGTCTGGCTTGTAAGGATCTTGGAAATTAACATTCTAACCTGACAACAAGTAAAGAGCTGAACACATTGAAAAATCAACAGTTCTTCATAGATCTGTAAAGAGACGAGAAGACACGAGCAAACCGCGGCCCCCCAAACTGGAGACACAGGCAGATGGAGAGAATCACAATTCACCATTCACTGGGGTAGAAGCTCAAGCTTCAGGAAGGAGCATGTGGGGGAAGGAAATTGGAAGTGACGCATTGCAGGAGGCTCAGTGTGGAGTCTGAGTTGAAAGCTCCAGGGGGTCGCAGTAACTTGAAGAGGAGTGAGTGTCCCCACAATTTTCTGGGTTTTGAGAGTTTTGAGACTCTACAAGAGTAAGACCTGAGCTGGGAGTGTAGCTCAGTGGTAGAGCAATTGCCCAGCAGGTGCAAGGCCCAGGGTTCAATCCCTAGCATTGCAAGAAAGCAAATAAACAAAGCTGAGAGCTAGTGATAGCTAGTGATAGCACTATAGAATGCTTCTCCTACCCCACACCTTAACACCACTTCACTAAAAGCCAATTTATAGCAGTTCCTTTTATCCAATATATCACGTTTGACCAGCAAGAAAAAAATTACAAGGCATACTAAAAGACAAAAAATTTAAAAAATAAAAAATTTGAAGAGACAGCGCAAATATTAAAACCAGACTCAGGTCAGGCATGGTGACGCATGCCTGTAATCTCAGAGGCTGAGGCAAGAGTTCATAGTTGAAAGCCAGCCTCAGAAAAAGCAATTCAGTGAGACCCTGTCTCTAAATAAAATACAAAATAGGGCTGGGATGTGGCTCAGTGATTGAGTGCCCCTGAATTCAATCTCTAGAAAAACAACAACAATAACAACAACAATCCCAGGCTGGGGATGTGGCTCAGGTGGTAGCGCGCTCACCTAGCATGTGTGAGGCACTGGGTTCGATTTTCGGCACCACATAAAAATAAAGATATTGTGTCCATCTAAAACTAAAACATAAATATTAAAAAAAAACTCAGATATGGCAGGGATGTGGAAATTATCAGACTGGTATTTTAAAGTAACTATGATAGAGTAGATAGCATGCATGGACAGATGGGAAAGTCAGATGTGGTGGAGCATGCCTCACATCTCAGTTATTCAGGAGGCTGAGGCTGGAGGATTGGAAGTTATAACCCAGCCTGGGAAACATAGCAAGATCTCCATTTCAAAAAATAAAAAAGGGAAAGAGAACAGATGGGGAATGTAAGCAGAGTGTGGAATTTTAAGAAATAACCAAAAAGAAGCATCAGAGATCCAAAATACTGTAATGGAATGAAAAAAAAAATGCCTTTGATGGGCTCATTAGGAGACTGGACCCGGCTGAGGAAAGAATCTTTATATTTTAGATATTTCAATAGAAATCTCCAAAGCTGAAAAGCAAAAAGAAAAATTATGAAGGAGGAGGGGGCTGGGGTTGGGGCTCAGCAGTCGGGCACTTGCCTGGCATGTGTGAGGCACTGGGTTCGATTCTCAGCACTGTGAATAAATAAAGAAATAAAGGTTTATCAACAACTAATTTAAAAAAAAAAGGAGGAGGAGGAAGAGGAAGAAGGCAAAGAGGAAGAGGAGGAGGAGATATTCAAGAACGGTGGGACAACTATACACATTGTGAGAACACCAGGAAAAGAAAGGGAGAAAGGAAAGAAGAAATGTTTGAAACAATGACAGTTGAAGCAACCGTGACAGAATTTTCCCAAATAATGTCAAATCCAAACTCACAGATCTAGGAAGCTCAGACAACATCAACAAGGACAAGTGCCAAAATAACTGTACCTAGGCATACAACCTCCAAACTACAGAATGTCAACAATAAAGAATAATACTGAAAGAAGCCAAAGGGCGGTGGGGGGAGGACCTCACCTGTACAGGTGCACAGAATTACATCCAAGTTTACTGCAGAAACCATGCAGGCAAGAATACAGTAGAAATGGGGCTGGGGATGAGGCTCAAGCGGTAGCACGCTCACCTGGCATGCGTGCGGCCCCGGTTCGATCCTCAGCACCACATACAAACAAAGATGTTATGTCCACCGAAAACTAAAAAATAAATATTAAAAAACTCTCTCTCTCACTCTCTCTGTCTCTATCACTCTCTCTTTAAAAAAAAAATTAAAAAAAAAAAAAGAATACAATAGAATCGGTCCAGGGCTGTTGGCTCAGTGGTAGAGCGCTTATGTAGCATATGTGAGGCACTGGATTCCATTCTCAGCACCAAATTTATTTATTTATTTATTTATTTTTTTAAATGTAGATGGACACAATATCTTTATTTTTCTTTATTTTTATGTGGTACTGAGGATCGAACCCAGTGCCTCACGCATGCAAGGCAAGCGCTGTACCACTGAGTTACAACCCCAACCCCACAGCACCACATTTAAATAAATAAAAAATAAAGGTCCATTCCAACTTAAAAAAAAAAAAAGTGGGTGAGTAGCACACTCTTGTAGTCCCAGAGACTCAGGGAGCTGAGGTAGGGAGACCACATGTTTGAGGACAGCCTCAGCAACTTAGTGAGAACCTATCCCAAAATAAAAAATAAAAAGGGCTGGGATGTAGCTCAGTGGTAAACTGCCCCTAGGTTTAATCCCCAAAGCCAAATAGAGTTTTAAAAAATTAAAATGGCTGGGGTGTATGTAGCTCAATGGCAGAGCACTTCTGAGTTCAATTCCCAATAGCATGTGGGTGCTTAGACACACACACACACACACACACGCACGCACGCACACACACATGCACACAAAGAATAGCATGAAATGACATGCTTAAAGTGTAGAGGGGAAAGGGAAGCCAATCTATAATCATATGATTATGTATCCTGTAAAATGATCCTTCAAAAGTGAAAGGAAAGTGTGGGGATGTAGCTCAGTGGTAGAGCACTTGCCTAGCATGCCTGAGACCACGAGTTTGATTCCCAGCACTGGGGGCAGGGTGGGATGGGTGGGGGGAACAGTGAGAGAAAAATAATCCTTCTCAGAAAGTAAAAGAATGGAAACAGATAAACTATGTAAATAACCAAAAGAGAGCTGGAGTGGTTAGATTAATATCAGAGACAAAGTAGATTTTGAGACAAAAAGTAACACTAGAAACAAAGAGGGACACAACATTAGAATAAAATAAAAAGGGCTGGAAATAAAGCTCTATGGTAGAGTGCCTCTGGTTTAGTCCCCAGGAACACAAAAATTAATAAATACATAAAAATAAAAGGGACATCAGAGCTTGCTTTCCTCTCTCTGTTCTCTGCCATGTCAGGATTCAATGAGAAGAAGGCTACGTGCAAATCAGGTGGTCCCTCATCAGACATCAAACCTGCTAATACCTTGATCTTGGGAATTCCTAGCTTTGAGAACTGTAAGAAATATACATATTATATATATTGAACTGGGGATGTGGTTCTACTCCCAGTACCAATATATATTATATAATAATGTATTATATAATTAATATATTATATTAAATAATTATAATTATATAATGTATATGCGTTGGTACTGGTAATGGAACCACATCCCCAGTCCTCCCCACTTTCTTTTTTTTTTTTAATTTTGAGACAGGGTCTCACTAAGTTACTTAGAGCCTCACTAAATTGCTGAGGCTGGGCTTAAACTTATGATCCTCCTGCCTCAGACTTCTGAGTTGCTGGGATTACAGGCATACACTACCACACTGGGCAAAGTAAATTGTTTATTATTTAAGTAACAGTTTATGGTACTTTAGATATTATAACAGTCTAAACAGACTAAGACATTTGCAGAGGGTCAGGTTTTAATATGTGAATAAATATTCTGCAATAGGATTCTGTTTCTCCTCCTATTCCTATCCCACAAAGACTAGCTTGTTAATGACACCAAAAAAAATCTCAGGAACTTCTGCTTCCCATAGAAATTCATTTTTTTTTCCAATAAGAAAGCTAGACATGACAGAAAATAATGTAATGTCATATTTAATTTAATGTTCCAATTTGCAATTCATAATATTATTCTATTAGAGCCTATCATTCAAAATGTCTCATATCCAAGAATGAATTATTATTTAACTAAGTGTTCAAACCATACTTCAGAAGGACTCATTCATAATACATCACAACATTCTCTAAACGAGAGTGTGAGGGAATGTGGGTCATACTGGCACTTCTTTGTCCTGATTTTTGCTGCAGCTTTATCTCAAAGCCAGCATGCTAAGAGTTGGTACTGAATGTTCTCAGTCAGAAATGGGACTGTAGCCTGCATTTAGGCACATTTTCCATGGCAGGACATAGAGATCTTTGCCCCTAGCTCCTTGATTTTCAGATGAAGAAATGGAGCCATAGAGGTTTAAAAGGATAACGACAGTTTCTTGCTTAGGAATCATCCCTGCTATTGTATGGTAGGAAAAGAAGAAAGCTGAGGAGCTGGGGGCGGGGGGCGGGCAGAATAAAGATGGTCCCACCACCATCGTCCTGCCATGGGAAGAATTAGATAGTCCCACTTGCATCATCCCATTGAGGGAAGAAATTGTGCCGCATCATGTCCAATATTCTCTCCACCAAGTTCACTAGAGAAGTAGAGGGAAATATCTGGTGGGGACCCTCTCTTAACCCCCGGAATATGATGGTCCTATTAATAGGACCATCACATTCCAGTGGTCCTCCAAATCTACCAAACTATTACTCTGAGGATCTCTCTCTGCCCTGGGCTGAACATCATGAACTGTAAAGTGTGTTTCCTTGGCTTGACGAAATGATTCAGAGGTTCAAATTGTTGTACTACTTTCTGTTCTGGTCGCTTTTGGGGGGATCATTCACATCTACCGCCAGATTTGCAAAGCCTGGCCCAGCGCAGAGTGTCAGAATCCATTTGTAGCCTCAGAGGCTGCTGGCATCAACCTGACTTGCCATCTATGCATGATGCTGTGGGAAGCCATCCTGACACGTGACTGGGCGACTCCCCTTAAGGGTCTGAGGCTTCTGGCTGTGTCGGAATTTTCCCGGCCCTTTCCTGATGAGAGAACCCGTCCGTGTGGGGGTGTGACTGACCACTGACCCCGGGGGCCCAATCACTGACCCTGACCTTGGAGTGCAGTCCCCCCTCAACCTTCATTGGATGGAATTATCCCCTGAATTTCTTGTTCCCCAATAAAAGGCTACTCCCTGGCGTGTTCACTCTCTCTCTCTCTCCTGCTAGCCCTGAGTAATCCTTGCTGCCCTGCTGGGCGGTTAGAGGTTGGAGCCAGAGAGGGGAGCCGTCTCGGACCTGGCAATAGAAATAAGGTAACTGAGTCTGTGTGTTTTATTTCGATCTCTTCTAACTAACTTTATGCCAAGAACCTCATTAATGAAACCATTGCGCAGGCCGCATGGTGGATGATGCCTTCCTACCAAGGACTCTGTCCATAGCCACCCAGTCTCCACCTCTTGATGGAGACAGAAGAGTTCTTATTGGTATTCCGTGCCTTAGTGGCATGTCAAATCAGCATGGGCAGAGGGTGGGTTATACACAAGTAGGTGGGGGAAGTGTTCCCTCATCAGATACACCCATTCCAATTACACATTCAGGTAAAGGAGACATAAGCACTTCACATAAATCCTGTTCAAACTTATCACTGTTCATCCAAACTTTCACCTTAATGCCATCAACCCTGTATTTCTATATTCTCCCCATCTAACTATAACCCTGATTAAAAATTTACCAACAGGTTTTGAAATCATAGTGCATGGGGGGGCTTTCATGTCAGGGAGTCCCGAAATGCCACTGTTTGACCATTTCATCCATTATGTGCATACGGCCTTGGGTCTGCAGGTAGAGGCCAGGCCAGGGGACCTGGAGCCTTCTGCGTTTCTTGATGAGATCTGGGAACAGCACCCCAGGGAGCTGGAGTTCAGGTTTATCTTCGCCATCTTTATCTTAGGACTTTCCAGATTCTTCCAAACTAAGGTGAATAAAGCAATTTTGTTTAGGGCATTGTTGGGAGAGCCTCCCATCAATCCACCCAAACCCTAAGAACACTGCATAAAGACTTATGCTTTGTAACCGGGTGAGGTGGCACATGCTTGTAATTCCAGCAGCTCAGAAGGCTGAGACAGGAGGATCACAAATAAAAAACCAGCCTCAATCCCAAAAAAACAAATGCCAAATGTTTTCTCTGATATAAGGTGACGGACCTATAGTGGTGTAGGGAGGGGGAGCATGGGAGGAATAGAAGAACTCTAGATAGGGCAGAGGGGTGGGAGGGGAAAGGAGGGGGCAGGGGGTTAGCAAGGATGGTGGAATGTGATGGACATCATTGTCCAAAGTACATGTCTGAAGACACGAATTATGTGAACATGCTTTATACACAACCAGAGATGTGAAAAATTGTGCTCTATATGTGTAAAAAGAATTGTAATGCATTCCACTATCATTTATTTTTTAAAAAATCAATTAAGAAAAAAAAAGCCAGCCTTAACCACTTAGTGAGACCCTAACTAAAAAAAAAAATTAATAAAAATTTTAAAAAGGAATGGGGATGTGGCTGTGTTGTTAAGAGCCCCTGTGTTCTATCCCCAGCACCAAAAAATTAAAAATAAAAATAAGTAATACCCTGCTTAGATGAATCCCTTGACTTTCCACTTTCTCTGTCCCTCCTTTGCCCTATTCTCTCATGAGTCATTCCAGTCCTCATTGTGATCTGGTGTTTTAGCAGCAAAACTTTTCCCATTGGAAGAGACTCTGCTGAGGTCAGTGTGTTGCTGAAAGCTTGGTCATTGTCCCCGATGCCAATCCAATAATGAGGACACAGTTTTAGGGAAAAGGAAAAAGAAAGTTTATTGCTTTGCTAGCAAAGGAGAAACACGGGGGATTCCTGTCCCCGAGGCTGTGATTCTGCCCATCAGCAGGAACAGGGGGCTTTTTAAGAAGGAGACTCAAAGGCTACATTCCACTTGTTCTCTGTTGGAGTTGTATTTCACTTGTTAATTTGGGAAATAGTCATTTCTGAGATCTTCTGGTACCATCCCCAAAGTTTGGATTACTTCCTTCCTATGGTTGATATGTACTTGGGGACAGATAACTCTGCCTAGGCTAGGGAAGAAAGGTAATCCTGTTTCCCTAAGATTAGAAAGGGGAACAGAATAGGGAGGAGCAGGGAGAGAGGAAGAGAAAGAAACATGTCCATTTTAAAAATGGCAGAGGAGCAAGGGTTATATTCAAAGCATAAAGTGGACCACTGTTAGAAGTGGCTTTATCTGAAACTAACCAGAATGCAAGCTTGGTCCAGTGTTGGGATCTGCCCTAACATTTTCCCTTATTTTCATTTAGCTAATACAGGTAACAAGGGATAATATATTTTGCTTATGTATTTCCTTGGGAGTTAGGCTTATCATATCTAAATTCCATTGATAACTTTTTAACTCTAATAACTGATCACAACAAAGCAATCACCTCATTCCATGGATGACCTCATGGCTATCCAGGAATCAAAGTTTTGCCAACACCTGCCCTCTCTTGCAAGCCATGCTTTAGGAATCAGAGACAATTTAATGGATCCCACTTGTCACTACCTGAAGACAGTTGAAGTTGGGGGGACAGTTCAGGACCAGAGCTAAATCTGTCCAGCCTTTTAACACCATCTGCAAGGAGATGGGATCCAACTACAAGGTTACAGAGCACAGTCTCAGGACTGCCCTCACTTCTGATCCAATTGCAACTTGAGAAGCTTTCCAAAGTTACCCTAAGGTTCAATAATTCACCCAAAGTAATCACAAACTCTTTGAAAGTTGTTATACTCAGTTTTTTTTTTAAATTTCAGGGAAAGTATACAGATCAAAATTAACAAAGGAAAAGATACAGAGAACAAAGTCTCAAGGGTGCTAAATATGAAATTCTTATTGTCCTCAGAATGCTTTACCCTCCCAATACTGACGGTAACATCAATAGAATATCGTCAACCGGGGAAGGTCATCTGAGATTCAGTGTCCAGAGTTTTTACTGAAGCTTCATTACTCAGGATGTGGGTGATGGATCTGTTGTTCAAATGATTGAATTCAGTTTCTATCCCTAGCTCCACTCCCTAAAGGTCAGGTTGAGATCACCTGGCCTAGGGTCCTGTCATGAGTTACCTGCTTAGCATAAACATCAGGAGTGGGCTGAAGATCCCTTATAATAACATGGTTGAGGATCACCATAAATAACAAAGACATTCATGTCACTCAAGAAATTCCAAAGGTTTAAGGGTTTATCTCCAGAAAACCAAGAGCCATACCTCTGTTAAGGCAAGGTCAAATTCTTTACTATATACCTTTTCATCTGCTTATAAAAATAGTAGCCACTCTGAGAGTATAGTAGAGGTCAGACACTATACACGTTTTATCGAATTCTCACAATAACCCTGCAAAATTGAAAGTCCCATAGTAAAAAGTTTTGTTTTAAGAAAGTGATGGATGGGGTAACAGATGGGATATGCAAGGGGTGTTATGAGGCCAAATGGGTAGATCCGAGAAAGCCTCGTTAAAAAGGTAACATTGGGAGAAAAGACTTGAAGGAGGTAGGCAAAGAAATATATGGATATCTGAGAGAATGTCCCAAGCAGAAGTAAGAGCCAGTGTATAGCCCAGGGTGGGGGTGTGCTGGTATGTTCAAGGAAAGAGAAGCCCAATGGCGGAAAGGGATGAGCAAAGGGTGAAACAGTAGGAGGTGGCATCACAAGGTTAACAGGGATGAGTGGGGAGAAGAGGAATGCAGGGACATAGCCTATATATACAAAGAATACCTACCAATTGCCACATCCGGCTAACGGAGCCGAGTCTGGCGAGGGACGGCGGGGTTAAAAATACACAGGACACCAAGGTTCTTCATCCAGGAGGGAGCATGTGCGCGCTTTATTGCCAAATTTGTTCCCCTTATATATCTTTTTAACAGCTGCGGGAAATTACTCAAAAGTGAGGAGGGGAGAGTAATAACTGCGTCCTTGGGTTACCGTCACGTCACCGTCCCCTATCAGGACGCTGGAACAGGTCAAGATGTTCCCGAGAGACACATATGCTCCAGGCAGATAAACAGGGAACCGCAAGCCCGCGTCACGGCCTTGTGAGCTGGCCACATTGACATGCATAACAAAGAACTGGGGGTTGAGTCCCCAGGGGCCAGGGCGGGCCTGCTACCAGCAACCAATAAGAAAAATGCAGGCAATTTAATTGAAAAAAAAAATGGGTAAAAGACAGGAACAGGCACTTCACAGAAAAGGAAATGGGCAGTAGCCATTTCATCATTAGGCATCAGGGAAATGCAAAGTAAAACCACAATGTTATACCACCACACACCCACAGATAGGTTACCATTTAAAGAGCTAAGCAATAACAGGTATTACAAGAGGAAACAGAAGTCTCCTATCCTCCGGATGGATGTGTAAATTGGTACAAACTGCTTTCAGTTGTACTAACACTAAAAACACATACTTCACAACCCAGCAATTCCTCTCTTTAATTTACATATTCAACAGAAAACCATGTGTATGTTCACCAGGAAATCTGAACATTTAGAGCAGAACTCTGCTTAGTATTCAAAAACCAAGAACTACCCAAATACCCAGTAACAGTAAAATGGATAAACAAATTGTTATGGTCTCCCAGTGGGCATTTAGAATGATAAACAATATAGATGAATCTCACAAAAATATTGAGCAAATGAAACCGAATCAAAGAATTCAATACCGTAGGATTCCATTTATGTAAATCTCAAAAATAAGCACAATTACACTGCTAGAAAACAGAATAGTGGCAACTACTGGGGAGAGAATGACTGGGAAGGGAGAGGAGAACTTTGGGAAGATGTAATGCCCCATTTCTCCATCTGGATGCTAGTTAAATAGACTTTGTGAGCAGTTACCATGTGCTGACAATTTATGTACTTTTCTGTATTATTGTCATACTTCTAAAATTTTTTCTCTAAAAATTATGAAGGGGCCTCTTGGTTTTGCCCCTTGAGATACCAGTGGTATATCCAGTGCCTGGATGTCCCTATCCCATTCGGAATAAGAGGGGCATGGGGAAAAATGGATTATTGGCTTTAAAAAGAAAGAGCAGAACACACACTTTCTCTACTCATAGCTACGACCTCTACATTTTTAAAATTTTTTATTTTTTTTAAATATTTATTTATTTTTTAGTTTTCGGCGGACACAACATCTTTGTTTGTATGTGGTGCTGAGGATCGAACCCAAGTCACGCGCTACCGCTTGAGCCACATCCCCAGCCCTAAATTTTTTATTTTTTGAGACAGGGTCTCATCATGTTGCCCAAGATGGCCTCAAACTTGCAATCCTCCTGGCCTCAGCCTCCTAAGTAGCTGTGACTCCAGGGACTCACCACTGCACCTGGCTTCATGTAAACTATGGAAATGCTCACCGAGTTCTCTGGCTCTTGAAAGGGAGGAATCCATTCCAAAGAAACTGTGAAAAAACTATAAACAATATGATATGAAAGTGATCTTCCCCTCAGTATTATAGGCATTACCAATTAAGATGTTACTTTATTGCATCTTATACAACAGAACATTTTTGCATAGCACCATAATGCCGGTTCAGTTGTGGCATCATTTTGAAACCAAATGTTTAGAGTTTACAAAGAATGGTATATTCAAATGTAGCTATTATGAGCCCTTTCAAAGCCAAAAATTTATGATACCTTTTCAAATTAGAAATGAAAAGGCCACAGAAACATCCTACAGGTTATGATTTCTAATAAGATAAATTTTGATAACTATAACCCACAAAAACAAAAAGCTTTTTAGGGTACTGTAAAAATATATTTTTTCAAAGAGAGTAAAGTGTTCTTGAGCAAAATCACTGTGGATTATCTCCAGTTTGGTCAATAGGTTTATTTTTTTCCCATAACCTCATCTGAAGCCATTATTCTAGCACTGCAAGCACTTATAGAAGTCCCTAACTGGTCCAAGTTTATCAGTCCCTCTAATTCTTTTTTCTTTTCCTTTATTTTTGTAATCAATTTTTTTTTCATTTTAAATGTGTTGCTTATTTAAAATTTTCTCCAGTATTGTGTTTTCATTCCATTATTAAGATAAGTTCATCAAGTGAATTTCAGAGTTTCTTTTGAGCCAGCTCTCACCAGTTTCTCCCAAATTTAAATTGACCTTGGTACACCTTGAATCCAAGCCTGGCAGTAAGTCCAATGTGCTGCTGGGCCTCCCGGTTATATCTGCTGACGAAGAAATTCATATTGGCAACTAGGCTCCTGGAGACCCTCACAGGGTAACCTGGCTGAGGTAAACTTGGCTCGACATATCCTCCCTGGCAAAGCAGTAGGCATGAAGTTCATGGTGGAGATTCAGCAGAACTCTTCCAGCCTCCAAAGACCATCTGCAAAGTAGGAATCATGGAGGCTCAGATTACCCCCAACAGAGTGGAATATTTGATGTGATCAAGACTGAAAAAAAAAATCCTGCCTTGTTGTGAAGTTTGCTAGTGGAGGAAAGATATTTGAGTACCTACTGCCTCATGGCGGTAGGAAAGAAAACAGACCCGAGGCAAATTCATCAATAGCGTCTCTTGTGCAAGCTGCTACCAGAGGGGTATGTCCATAGAGACTTAAAGGCAGAAAAACACCTGTTCTTGGATACTGAAGGAACATCATGAGATTTTGGCTTCAGCAACAAGCTCACCTTTTGTAACAAGCTGGATACTTTCTGTGGCAGTCTTCCTTTTGTCCCCTTGGAATCTTCTAGGACCAAGAGTATGATCTGGTTGATATATGGAATCTAGGTAGCATATGCACTGGTAAGCAGATACCTGCCTTTTGATGGATAGAATTTTAAGGAGCTGCCAAAAGGGTACTGAGCAGAATGTATTCATCCTATATGCCCATGGAGGCTGAAAACTTGCTCAAGAAATGTCATTCTCAGTCCCAGCAAAAGAGGCACTTTAGAGCACATTATGAAGGATCCAGGGATGAATATAGATTCTGAACATGAAGAATTTAAGTGCTAGTTGAGTTACTTCCTGACTACAAAGACCCCAGGCAGACTAAGTTCATGGTACCCATGGGTTACAGACAGGAAGAGATCCTGGTGTCGCTGAAGGGCAAAAGTGGGACAAAATGGTTGCTTCTGTCTACTACTGAGTTCTAAGAGATCCAAGCTGGAGGGCTACCCCATCACCTGAAGCCCTGCCCTTCAGTTGATCTGACCAATGGCACACCTCCCCATCCTACTAGGTAACAGTTTAGGTCTCTGCCAATCCCCTAAAGCCTGCCATCCCCACCTCTCATTGCCACTCTAAGAATACTCAGAAGAGGGGCTGGGGATGTGGCTCAAGCGGTAGTGTGCTCGCCTGGCATGCATGGGGCCAAGGTTCGATCCTCAGCACCACATACAAACAAAGATGTTGTGTCCACTGAAAACTAAAGAATAAATTAAAAATTGAAAAAAAAAAAGAATACTCAGAAGAGCAACACAGATCTTGAAGAGGACCTGAGACAGGGCAGAGGACAAGCAGCCCAGCATACCTGCCAGCTAGCCCTAGCCACCTTAAAGAGAAGACCACCCTGTCACCTCTGTGACCAGTAACCTTATCAGCACACATCAGAGCAGGAATACCCCACTTTGTGCGGAGCCAACCTTGACCAGACCTCCATCCAGAACGGTAAAGTCAGCTTAACCTTCCAGGGTCTGGTCTGTGTCCCACGATGAATAGCTGTGAGGTGCGGCTGCCTGGCACAGCCCCCAAGCCCTTTCTGTGGCCTCTCTCTCCACCCATGATGTCAACAGAGATGGTGGGAACCCAGGAAAAAAAAAAAAAACTAGTTTCTGCGGGGTGTGTCCAAAGGAAATTCCATCCCTACAGAGCAGCCCTGACCTGTGCTAGCTCTGGGGATTCTGCCAAGGTCACCCCCTGGTAACTGCCTTAGCCAGCAGGGGGCCAATCGGAGCTTTTTCAACAAGTTCAGGTTCACATTTACAAGAAGAAATCTACCTGAGGTTTGCCAGAGGAACCTGAATGAACCTGAAAGCAAAGACAGAGGGAAGACACTACAAACCGCACTTGGCGGCCAGGGAAGGAAATGATTTAAAAATGAAGTCATTCCCAGAGGCCAAGCTAGCTCAGTGCGCTGTGGATGGGGCTGAGGATCCCAAGCTCCGGGGGTCTGCGGAGCAGGTGAGCAGATGGCCGCGTGCTGGCACTAGAACAATGAGCCCAGAGGGGCCTGGCCGCAGGTCCTGGAGGACGCACGTAGCAAGCCCCAAGCAGCCTCCCCGCGGGCTCCCTGGAAACGCACAGCCAGCACCTTCCCAGCATCGCCTCCCGCGTCCCCATCGCCTGCCTGCGGAGAGGAGGGGCCTCCAGCCTTCGCTCTGCTCTGTTATGTAAAACAAACAAAGACACATCAGACGGGCACAACTAGACTGTTAATCAGAGCTTGTTTCTGGGTGGAGCCGGCCACCAGCACGTGTGTGGTGTAGGGTCCCCAAGGTGGGCAGGACGTGTGTGGTGTAGGGTCCCCAAGGTGGGCAGGGGATCTGGAAAGCTCCAGGCCAAGAGAAAGCTCCCCGTGTGCTCTGAGCCCCTCCACCATGTTTCCTCCCTGCCTGGTGGAGAGTGGAGACTGCACCGTCTCCCTGATGCCTGGGACACTAAGCATTCTTCATTCTAGGACAGCCTTTTGTCTGAAAACAGACACTACCAGCTCCCTCTTCTTGCTTTTCTCTTGGTTAGCACTAACCTAGGTCCCACACTGTCTCATCTCTCGGTCCATGGGCTAGGGAACAAGTAGGACAAAGTGGTTCTGCATGTGCTAACCTCAAGGCCAGTGTGGGAGCAGGTGGTTCTGGGCATCAGATGGTAGCAGACCCTGCCCTGTGTAGTCCCAGCTACCCCTAAGGCTGAGGAAGGAGAAAGGCTTGAGCCCAGGAGGAGTTCAAGGCCAGTCTAGGGAACAGAACAAGATACCAGCTCAAAAACAAAGCAAAACAAAGCTAACCCCTGGCACTTAATCTATGTTAATTGATGTTGTTAATTTTACTCCTTTGTACTTGTTTGGGCTCCTGTACATAAGTCTTAGGAGAACAAAATGGGGACCAAGTCAGGAAATGATTGTAGACTTTTATAACTTTCCATCTTGTGAGAGCTTCAATAAATTTTTTACAATTATTTCTTAGCTTTTTAGTTTGTTCTATGTGTGTAATGTATGTAAATGGGACAGAAGTATGCTTAACAAAAAAAAAAAAAAAAAGAATGAGGTCCTGCTGTAATTTGAAAATCTTTAAATTCCATACAGTGCAAATACTTTTTGTTTCTGGAAAGGAAGGAACTTTGATGTTGGTTTAATGTATGAAGCAACAGATTTTAAAACTTATGCTATTTATGAGAGGCAAGGGAATAAAGGAGATTAAAATACGTGATTAAATAGAGTAATCACATAAAATTAAGGCTCAACGGAGCACATAAGACTAGTGCTGATGCCCTCTTATCCTCAAATCATACATGCATAAAACAGTTACTTTGCCAAAAGGGTTCTAAGAAAGTAGATTAAATTTACATAGTGTATAAAATGTGTACAAGAAGTTTTGAGAGCTAGTGTGGTGGTGAACACCTGTAATCCTAGCTACTTGGAACACTGAGGCAGGAGGATTCCAAGTTCGAGACCAGCCTAGGCAACTTAGCAAAATAAAAAGGGTTGAGGACATAGCTCAGTGGTAAAGCACCCTGAGGGTCAATTCCCAGTTCTGGGGTGTGGGGGGAAGATCTATGAGGCACTTTCCAATAATCATCAAAGAATGAACATGGCCATTTACCTTCACTCCCTTGGATAACTCCATTAAGAGGACAAGGGAGGGGCTGGGGTTGTGGCTCAGAGGTGAAGCCCTCGCCTAGCACGTGTGAGGCCCTGGGTTCGATCCTCAGCACCACATATAAATAAATAAAATAAAGGTATTATGTCCAACTACAACTAAAAAATAAGCATATTAAAAGAAAAGAGAACAAGGGAATAATTTTAAAAGTCAAACCACAAAATAAACACATGTGTCAAGGAGACAATTGTAATACAGTATTGGAGGCAAGAATGCAGACATATGAGTATTTAGCAAACATGAGAAAGTCCAAGTCTAAGCCTACAGGGAAGAACTATGGGCAGCTCATTCCTGATGCAGATCCCTCAAAAGCTCTGATCAAGAGGCATCAGGTATCAGGGCATGGGCACATACACACACCTGTAATTCCAACAGCTGAGGCAGGAGGATGGCAAGTTCAAAGCCTGCCTCAGCAATGGTGAGGCACCAAGCAACTCAGTGAAACCATGTCTCTAAATAAAATACAAAAAAGGGCTGGGGATGTGGCTCAGTGGTTGAATGCCCCTGAGTTCAATCCCCAGTACCAAAAAAAAAAAAAAGAGGCATCAGGTACCTGTGGCAGAATAGGTGGATGAAAACACAGGTGGGGGGGGGGGGNNNNAAAAAAAAAAAAAAAAAAAAAAAAACAGAAACAAACACAATAAAACCACAGGGGGATTCATTCGAAGTCTGAATTTACTATGCTTAGAAGCCCATGTCCTCTCTGTACTAAATGTCAACTCAGCAAAGCTTTAGACTTTAGGACCCAAGTCACTCCAGCAAGGAAATGAGGCTATACTGAAAACAAGGGGACAAGTGAGAACACAGAGTGACATCCTCTGGCCCCTTTGTCCTCTAGGCTAACAGAATATTGATGCTTAATTTAGGGTGCAGCTTTCAGGCCACCTTTACTTTCTTCCATTTGTTTTGAATTCTTTACAATGACATGTATTACTTACTATGTAAACAAACAGAATTAAGGAGGTAAATGACTTCCAGTTTAGGTATACCAGAGGCCTAAACATGTGATTTGCTCAATCAATGAAATGATATCCAGGGAGGGGGTGTGTCTCAGCGCTAGAGCTCTTGCCTCAAATGTGTGAGGCCCTGGGTTCAATCCCCAGCATCACAAAAAGAATGAAATAACATCTGGAACAACTAAACTGACCAAGAGCCATCTGCTCTTTGTGTAGACATAATGGAGCCTAAACACATTAAGTGGAAACAATTGCCATTAAGATCACATAAGTAATAAATATCAGTTCAGAATCCAAGTGTGTCTGGCTGTAAAGTCTAAGCCCACATCCTGAACCACGAGACCTTAGTGCTTCTGTCATCTCAACGAGTTGCCCATCCACAAGTCTGGGGCAGATTCAGTACTAGGAATCGGATCTCACTTTCTGGTACAGAATTAAAAAAAAAAGAAAAAACCTCACCCTCCATCAAATATTAAACAGAGCAAAGTAGGTACCCCAAAGGAGAATCAGTCCTTCTGCAATATCGATTTCTGACAAAATTCAAATCGTGACTCCTTTCTGGATGGCGGTTTGGTAACTGTACGTGAATCCTCAACGGCCCTGGAATCCCTCACCTGGCCGCAGCGGTGCCGAGCGCTCCACCTGCCAGCCTTGGCCAGCTGTGCTGGGCTGGAGGCTTGAGTCCCCGGCTCCTGGACTCTGCGGGAGCTGGAGGAAGCGCTGGAGCGTCAGGAAAGACATTTGCGCAAGGAAAAATTCATTTGTAAATTGCCCAACAAGGAAAAAGAGATCTTAGAGGCTGCCTCCAGATGCAGAGGCTATTGCCAAATACAGTTTAGAGGAAAAGGCCCATGGTTTCACCCTGTTAGATTAAACGGTAAGCAAAGGTAAAAGTAATGGAGGGAGCCGGCATCAGCATGGGCATCGGGGCACAAGCTTGTGATCCCCTCCCTGGTGCGGGGGAGGGGGAAGGTTAGAGGGGGTATTGGAAAAGGAGAATCTTAAGTTCGAGGCCAGCCTCAGCAACTTAGGTTCTAAGCAACTTAGCCAGACCCTGTCTCAATAAAATAAAAATAAATAAATAAAAGGGCTGAGAATGTAGGTTAGTGTTTATAAAGCACTCCTGGGTTCAATCCTCAGACATTTTGCACTTTATCACTAGTCCCTAGCTGCTGTTCCGTGGATCACAAGATGCTTTGACCCAGCCTCACAGGACCCGCACATCCATCTCCTTCCTAAAGGGATGGGAGCTTTCAGGGACAGGGTTCAGAGCGCACAAACTCAGTCTTTCAAGTCTTTCAGCTGCAGAGCCAGCGTGAGGGAATTCTCAGAGATAGAGAGGGGCATTAAGAAATGATAAAGGAGTCAATTCTTCAAAAAGACAATTTCATATGTATGAACCAAACAGCAGAGCATGAAAATATACAAGGCAACAACCATAGAATTGCAAGAAAAAATGGGCAAATCCATTAGGTCTGGATACTTCATTAGCAGTCTTTAAGAGTGACTGACAAATCTACAGGCAGAAAATCAGGAAGGATATAGTAGAACTGAGCAGACCTATTAATCAACTGCATCTATTGACATTTATAGAATACTTCATCCAAAATGTCTCAGGAGATTCTTGTCATTTTCAAATCCAGATGAAACCTTCACCAAGATATAGATCGTATTCTGGGGCATAAAACACTAGCAAATTTAAAAGAATAGAAATCCTACAAACAAAAAACAGAAAGCTAGTGGAAAACCCCCACATATTTGGTGATCAAGCATACTTTCAAACAACACATGGGTCAACAAAGTCAAACAGAAATTTTTTAAAAATAAGTAAATGAAAATATAACTAATCAAAATTTGTGACATTGAATTCATGTGCTAGAAAAGGAAGCCCAGCTCCGTGGCGAGTGCCTGTAGTCCCAGTACTCCAGAAACTGAGGCAGAGGATCAGCTGAGTCTAGGAGTTACACCAGCCTGGGCACCATAGCAAGACTCAGGTTCAAAAAAGAAGGAGGAATAGTGACTCTGAAGGCTAGGGCAAGAGGAGCAAAAGTTCAAGACCAGCCTCAGCAACTTAGTGAAGCCCTAAGCAACTTAATGAGACCCTGTCTCAAAAAATAAAAAGGGTTTGGAATGAGGCTCACTGATTAAGTGCCCCAGGGTTCAATCTCCAGTACAAGAAAAAGAAGAGAAAAAGGGGTGGGGATGTAGCCCAGCGGTAGAGCACCCCAGGTTCAATCACCAGCATCCAAACAAAAACAAAAACAAGAACAGACAGACAAAAGAAACAAAAGCAAAAGGAAGGAAGGAAAATGTTAGGGCAGGAACACTTGGCTGATTGCCTAGCATTTATAATTAGACACTTAATACAAAGTTTTTACAAATAATAACGACAATAAGAAAAAAAATTGAATTTCTAAAATATTAGCTTTTTTACAGGGATGTTTTAGCTAGAAAAGATGTCTAAAGTTGGTTTTTATAGGGACTAGGGATATAGCTCAGTGGTAGAGTGTTTGCCTAACATACACAAGGGTCTGGGTTTGATTTCTAGTACTGCAAAATAAAAGTCAACATTATAATTATTTTATACTATAGCCCATGCTAATATAGTAATTTTCAGTGATGGATCAGCTAGGAATAAATTTGTATGCCAACAACAAGAAGACTGATCAACTGTGGCTTTCCTGCCTCAAAACAAGCTTAGAGACAGTTCCTATAATAGCAGCTGCTCAGGTGGCTCTGGGATCCTCCTGCCTGTCCTTTCTGTCATCCTTAGTTACAATGGCTGTTGTCCTCACACTTGCCATCATGGGGAAGGCTGCTCCAATTGCAAGTTTCAGGTCTCCAGAAAGATGGGGGGAGAGGAGCAGGGGGGGACAGGGAAGGTAAGAAATTTCTTGCAGTAAGGCTTCACCACTTGATTCAGGAAGGTGAGCATCCCCATTGATTTCCACCTGCATCTCATTGGCCATCTCCACCTACAACAGGGCAGAGAGATGGAGTCTGCAGCCTTTATAGTTTCCATGATAGAGCTGGACAAGAGAGATGGGAAAGGTGGCTGGGGGTACTGTTGCTCAGTAGAAGAGTGTCTGCTTAGCACACATGAGGCCCTGGGTTCAATCCCCAGCACCTCAATAATAAAAATCCACAAGTGAGCAAGAGATATGAAAGAAATTGAAAGTGGGAATTGCCAATCAGTTACTTAAGAATAAGTCTGAACCACATCATTACATCTGCATATTTTCTGAAATCCTGTGAGCAACATATGTTAAGCTAATTTACTTCTGCAGATGTTGACTTCTATTTACATAATTCCTGGGGTGATCTCATTGCAAAAATTTCCACTATGTAATATTTGAAAAGTATTATCCCCTCTCTATTTTCAGGTGTTGTTTGTTTGTTTGTTTTGTTTAGTTTTGCAATGCTGGGGATTGAACCCAGGGGCCTCATGTGTACTAGGAAAGTGCCCTATCACTGAGCGCCCTATTCCTCAGTCTGCTATCTTTTTTTTTTTGGTTGTTGTTGCTGTAGATTGAACTCCAGGCCTTGTACATTCTAAGTAGGCAATCTACCACTAAGCTACATCCCCAGCTATTTTCAGACTTTGTGTCAATTTATATGATCTATTTTATAAGAGTGAAATGGGAAAATGATTGAAAATATCTTTGTATGCAAATTCAAGTAATTGGGAAAATAAAATATTTTTAGCCACGTTATTTTTTTGAGTTAGTTTCTCAAATTTTCCACTGTGGGGGCAAGAATTCCTTTGGTTGGCAAGGAACAATCCCAAAGATAATTTTACTTACCTTCCCACATTTTTGCCCTGCTTGGTATATTACATAAATTGGAATTGGTGCAGATGTAAAGTCGGAGAATGAGGGTAGTCGTGTGGAGCCTTTAGCTAAGAAGTGCTTTGTCTCCATCTGGTGGGCGATCTTAACTTTGCAATGTCAGCGTACAGCAGCCTGGCTGTGCATTAGGATCACCGCGGAGCTTGTAAACAATCCAACAGCCTGGCCTCTGCCCAGCGGGCTGGGCTGGGATAGGACCCAGGATTAGAGTGCTGTTTCTTTCTTTCTTTCTTTTTTTCGTTAAAAATTTGTAGCCGCCAGGTGGCGCACACCTGTAATCCCCAAATTCAAAACAAGTCTAGGCAATTTAGCGAGGCCCTAAGCAATTTAGTGAGGCCCTGTCTCAAAATAAAAAAAATAAAAAGGGCTGGAAATGTGGTTCAGTGATTAAGCGCCCCTGGGTTCAATCCCTAGTACCAAAAAACAAAACAAAATAATTTGTAGCCAACTTTAATGTGCAATTAGAGTTAAGAAACAGTAAGATAGAAACTCTAAATCAGCTAGTATACTGAATAGTCACTCCTCCTATGAGACAGCCATGAAATAAAAATGATAGAGCTGAGCGTGATGGTGCATGCCTGTAATCCTAGTGGGAAGCAGAGGCAGGAGGGTCGAAAGTTCCAGGCAAGCTTCAACAATTTAGTGAGATCCTGTCTCAAAAACAGTAAAAAGACTAGGGATGTAGCTCAGTGGTAAATCATCCCTGGGTTCAATCCACAATACCAGAAAAGAAAGAAGAAGAAAGTGTTCTACTTAGGCAAATTATATAATCTTCCACCCTTTTATGCTTTCCAGTGTGAAGATCATCAAGGAGTTGATAATCAACCCAAGAAAGAACTCTGGATTGTGCAGAGGGAAGAGGGGTGGGGGCTGTGGGGATGGGAAGGACGGTGGAATGAGACAGACACTATTACCCTATATACATGTATGATTCATTACTGGTGTGACTCAGCACCGAGTACTGCCAGAGGAATGAGAAGTAATGCTCCATTTGTGTACAATGTGTCAAGATGCATTCTACTGTCATGAATAACTAATTAGAACAAATAATAAATAAATAAATTCAAAGAAAAGATATCTAAATCTAAATATAAATCTTTCCTGTGTGACTCTTGTGTGTTTTTCTGTTTGTTTGTTTTTTGATTTTTTTTTTTTTTTGGTACTGAGAATTCAACCCAATGTGATTTACCACCTTTTTACTTTTATTTATTTTATTTTGAGACAGGATCTTGCTAATTGCTTAGAGCCTCACTAAATTGCTGAGCTGGCCTAGAAATTGCACATCTCTTCAGCCTCCCAAATTGCAGGGATTACAGGTGGCACCACCCACGCCCAGATCCTGTGTGAATCTTGTGATGAGGCAGAATGTACTGAGCAAAGAAATGCAACACACACACACACACACACATACACACACACATACACACATGCTGGGACTTAGCCCTGGGCAAAACTTTCAAGTAGTTTCAATCTGATTTTGATACTTTTTTGTTACATATTTTCTCATTAATTATCTCAAGAACCAGTTAAGGTTCCTTCCTCCCATGAATGCCAGTTGTCCCTGAAAACCACAAATCTCTGGAGAGCCCAGGGACCCACTCAGATCCTGCTTTTCCCTCCATCTCATGGTTCATTAAAACTTCCTTTCTGGGATCTGTTTCTTAACTCATTATCTTTTGACAAAAGCTTTTCAAACTAATTCTTGTTGATAATGATTCAGTCTTCAGCCTGATACATCCATTATTGGAACAAAATTTAGTAATTAAAATAGGAAACTGAGCCAGTAATGGTGGCTGTGTGTGCCTGTAGTTCTAAGGGAAATTGAGGCAAGAGGATGACTTGAGCCAAGGAATTCAAGGAAGCTTGAACAACAAAGTGAAATCCCACCTAGAGGAGAGGGGAGGAGACGGGAGGGAACACTCTGGCTTTAGCACTATTTGGCTAGAGGGTTCAACTAAAAAATTGTACTCAGTGCTGTCAGTGGCACTGGGCCCTGGGGACGCGCCAGACTGGGGCCACTGCCAGGAAGTGTAGAAGTCTGAACCTTTCAGAAATAGCATTAGTCTGCTGGCCTTGGCCCCCAGGCCCTAGTTTCGGAAACAATACTGATAGACTGGTCCTCTTCTTCTAAGCTCTTTCTATTATGAAGATCTCCCTGAGTATCCAGTTTCCCTGAAAAGAGCTAAAACAGCAGGTTCTCTGGGTGGTCTCAGAGATATTCACTACAGAATGCTTTATGATCAAAATTGGAAAAACCTTAGGGTGTTGAATAGATAAATGGGAGCACAGCCCTGTGGTAGGTCTCTGCAGCCCTACAGAACCACCTGGGAAAGAATTAGCAGAGTAAATGTAAGAATACATCACTAAAGAAAATAAGCAGGCTAGGCACGGTGGTACAGGCCTGTAATCCCAGCTGCTCCGGAGTTGAGGCAGGAGGATCTCAAGTTCAAAGCCAGCCTCAGCCAAAGTGAGACATTGAGCAACTCAGTGAGACCCTGTCTCTAAATAAAATACAAAATAGGCTGGGGGTGTGGTTCAGTAGTTGAGTGCCTCTGAGTTCAATTCCCAGTATACCCCCCCCACCACCAAAAAAAGAAAAGAAAAAAAAAAAGAAGCAGCTTGTATACTTTTATCCTTTTTTAAGGAAAGAAAGAAGGGGAGGGTGGAATGTGTATCTAGAAAAAAGACTGACCAGGCCCAGGACAGCCCCACTGACACCCTTGGTGACCAGGCAGGCCCAGAATAAGCCCGCTGCCCCACGCTGGGTCCAGAGACAGCCAACAGCCACAATGCTGCATGCCACAGAGCTGCATCTCTGAACACATCTTCCAATGCCACCCCCCACCCCCCCACACACACACCTGACACTCCATCGCTGAAAGCAGCTGCCTCCATCTTGGGACACTTTCCTCTCCATCTTTAGTTGGGGCAACTCCCAGCTTGGAACACTGATGGGGCAGGTACTGATAGTCCCCAACTCCCCTCTCTCCCCTGCAGTCGCTAACCCAGCACAGTGACTGCCCAATGCGAAACAGCTCTCTAAGACAGGTGTGCAGCCCCCCGAGTGCAACCCACAAGACCTCCAGAGAGAAAGGTCCCCAATTAGGAAGTGGAAAGGGAGAGAGTGAGATATAGTTTAGAGACTAAATTAGAGACCAGGAACTGTGAGGTCTGCAGGTGATATAAGGAGATAAGACCAGGCGCCCACATCCCACAAGCAGGCTACAAAGGACATCCTTGGGGTACAAGCTCCCACAGGGGACCAGCTGGTGCCATAGCTCACTTCCATGTGCCCTGAACCCAAGACCAACCCTCCCACCCTGATAACCTTCATCATCCTGAGGGTGGAGATACCAGCAAAAAAACAGACAACCCCACCTATTGGATGAGAAGGGAAGCAGGAAAGATACTGATCTCCAACAAAAACAATTCTTGTTTCTTCAAGTTTTTTTTTTCTTTTTTCTCTCTCTCCATTCTCCTGCCCTCACATCCCCAACATTTGTGAAACCAAGTACTTTGCATGAATTAGAATATTGAGGACTGGGATGTCTGAATAGTATATTACTGTGTTGTATATTATTTTATCTCCTATTTTTACATTTTTTATTTTTCTTAATATTTATGTGTGTTTGTTTTATGTACTCTATTGTCTTCCCACTTACTTGTGTCCCCAAAAATCACCTCCTCACTCTTCTCCTGCTACTAACCATCTTCTTTAGATTCTCTTTCCCACTTCCAAGATCTAATAACTCTATGTCCTCACCTCCTACCCCCTTAACATCTCATCCTAAACCTCACCCCCTGTTCTTTGTCCACTATCAGAAACTGTAAACCCTTTTGCAAACCTACTGTTTATATTGTGGATAAAAATCGAACTTACCATTTATGTATGTGACAAAACTGTAAACATCTGAATAGCAACTATTTGGTTTAAGGTTGTATATTGTTAATATTGGGATCTGTTCACATTGTTCTTCCCCTCAAAGAAGAGGTATCAGAACCCTGCAAGGGCACCAGAAGCCTATAGGGTAAAAATGGTAATGCCTCGGATCAGCAGTGCTAGAAGGGAAGACATGTGAACAACATGAAAAAAACAAGGAAAAAAATGCCCCAATCAAATCATTATTAGAATCCATGGCTAGCACAACAAAAGAAATTACAGACAGGAAGTTCAGGATGTGCCGCAGTCTGGCTGGGCACAAAATCACGAGCCACTCAAGCAGGAACAAACTTTATTTTTGAAACTGCCGCCAATGCCCCGTATGCTCCCGGGAAGATTGCCGACCCACCCACGTGGCTTCTCCCGGTCCCAACAGGAACTCCCTCCTCCGGAATTCCCTCCTACCGCACTTCCTCAACCAATGGGAACTCTCCAGGAGTCCTGTAGCAGGCCGAGGTGAAGAGCAGGAGTCCAATATCCATATGAATGCAAATCTTAACATAATCATATCATCTCAATGGCTTGCTGGCATCACCTTTCAACCAAAAATGCCATGCATCATATTACTTGGCTGTGGCTCTTAGCAAGGATGTACATAATTAAAATATTGTGTGAATTAAAAGATGATATAAGAGAACAAATACAGGCAGCAAAAGATCATTTCTATAAAGAGCTACATAAGCAAATACAGGAAGCCAAAGATTACTTTAATAAGGAGATACAGGTTCTGAAACAAACAAACAACAACAACAACAAAAAAAACAGAAATCCTTGAAATGAAAGAAACAATAAACCAAATTAAAAGCTCAATAAAAAGCATTGCCAACAGATTAGACCACTTGGAAGACAGGAACTCAGACAAGAAAGACAAAATATATAATATTGAAAAGAATATAGATCACAGAGTGAAGATGGTAAGAAACCATGAGCAGAACATTTAAGAAATATGGGATAACATAAAAAGACCAATTTAAGAGTTATTGGGATAGTGGAAGGCATACAACCAAAGTAATGAACAATCTCCATTTAATGAAATAATACCAGAAAATTTTCTAAACATGAAGAATGAATTGGAAAACCAAATACAACAGGCTTACAGGACACCAAATGTACAAAATCACAACAGATCCACACCAAGTCACATTATAATGAAAATGCCCAACCTACAGAATAAGAAGAGAATATTAAAAGCCACAAGAGAAAGGAATTAGATTACATATAGGGGGAAAACAATTAGGATATCTGCAGATTTTTCAACCCAGACCTTAAAAACTAGAAGATCCTGGAACAATATAGACCAAGCTCTGAAAGAAAATGTATATCGACCAAGAATCTTATATCCAGCAAAATTAAGTTTTATATTTGATGATAAAATAAAAACCTTCCATGATAAACAAAAGTTAAAAAAAAAAATTACAGCTAGAAAGCCTGCACTACAGAACATCCTTGGCAAAATATTCCTTGAAGAGGAAATGCAAAACAACAATGAGAATCAGCAGAGGGAGGGATTACACTAAAGGAAAAACTAATCAAAGGAGAAACCAAGTCAAGTTAAATACTAAAAATAAACAAAAATGGCTGGGAATACAAATCATGTCTCAATAATAACCCTGAATGTTAATGGCCTAAACTCACCAATCAAAAGACATATACTGGCAGTTTGGATTTAATGATAAAATTAAAAATAAAATCCAACACCTGGAGACTAAAGAGTATGTTATTAATATAAAGAATATGCCTCCAAGAAACTCATCTCATAGGAAAAGACATCCACAGATTGAAGGTGAAAGTTTGGGGAAAAAAAATATACCACTCATATGGACTGTGGAAACAAGCAGGGGTCTCCATCCTCAAATCAAATTAAGTAGACTTTATGCCAAAGTTAATCAAAAGTGATAAAGAAGGACATTTTATACTGCTCAAGGGAACCATTCATCAATAAGACATAACAATTATAAATATATATGCCCCAAAGAATAGAGCATATACATTCATCAAACACTTCTCAAGTTTAAAAGTCAAATAGACCCCAACACAATAATTATGGGTAACTTGAACACACATCTTTCACCACTGGATCGATCTTCCAAACAAAAGCTGAACAAAGAAACTATAGAACTCAATATTACAATCAATAACTTAGACTTAAATGACATATATAGAATATTTCTTCCATCAATGAGTGAATACACTTTCTTCTCAATAGTACATGGATCCTTCTCTAAAATAGGCCATATATTATTTCACAAATCAACTCTTAGCAAATACAAAAAAGTGGAGATACTACCTGCATTCTGTCAGATCATAATGGAATGAAATTAGAAATCTAGGATAAAATTAAAAATAAAATCCAACACCTGGAGACTAAAAAAAATGCTATTGAATGAACAATGTATTGCAGAAGACATCAAAGAAGATATTAAAAAATTCTTAGAGGGCTGGGATTGTGGCTCAGCAATAGAGTGCTCACCAAGCACGGGCGGGACCTGGGTTCGATCCTCAGCACCACATAAAAATAAAGGCATTGTGTTGTGTCCATCTACACCTAAAAAATAAAAAAAAAATTATTAGAGGTAAATGAGAACACAGATACAACATATAGAAGTCTCTGGGACACTATGGAGGCAAAACTAAAAGGAAAGTTCATTGCATGGAGTTTATTCCTTAAAAGAAGAAAAAGTCAACAAACAAATGATCTAACATTACATCTCAAAGCCCTAGAAAAAGAAGAACAAATCAACACCAAAAGCAGCAGAAGACAGGAAATAATTAGAATTAGAACTAAAGAGCTGGGGTTGTGGCTCAGTGGTAGAGTGCTTGCCTCGAACATTTGAGGCCCTGGGTTCGATCCTCGACACCACATAAAAATAAACAAATAAAAATAAAGATATTGTGTCCATCTACAACTTAAAAAACATTTTTTAAAAAATTAGAGCTGAAATCAATGAAATTGAAATAAAAGAAACAATTGAAAAAATTGACAAAACAAAAAGTTGGGTTCTTTGAAAAATAAATAAAAATGATAAACCCTTAGCCATGCTAATGCAGAGAAGAAGAGAAAAACTCACATTACTAACATCCATGATTAAAAAGGAAATATCACAATGAACACTACAGAAATACAGAAGATAATTAGATGTTATTTTGAAAATTTGTACTCCAATAAAATAGAAAATATTGAAGGCATCAACAAATTTCTAGAGTCATATGATTTGCCCAAACTGAACCAGGATGATATACACAATTTAAACAGATCAATTTCAAGCAATGAAATAGAAGATGCCATCAGAATCCTATCAATCAAGAAAAGCCCAGGTCTGGATGGATACACAGCTGAGTTCTACAAGATTTTTAAAGAAGAACTAATACCAATATTCCTCAAATTATTTCATGAAATAGAAAAAGAGGGAGCACTTCCAAACTCATTCTATGAGGCCGATATCACCCTGATTCCAAAACCAGACAAAGACACATCAAAGAAAGAAAACTTCAGACCAATATCTCTAATGAACATAGATGCAAAAATTCTCCATAAAATTCTGGCAAATTCAATACAAAAACATATCAAAAAGATAGTACACCATGATCAAGTGGGGTTCATCCCAAGGATACAAGGTTGGTTCAACATACAGAAATCAATAAATGTAACTCATCACATAAATAGACTTAAGGATCATATGATGGGGGGGAGCTGGGGTTGTGGCTCGGTGGTAGAGTGCCCGCCTTGCACTTGTGAGACCCTGGGTTCAATCCTCAGTGCCACATAAAAATAAATAAACAAAATAAAGATATTGTGCCCATGTACAACTAAATAAAAATTTTTTTTAAAGAATCATATGATCATCTCAATAGATGCAGAAAAAGCATTCAACAAAATACAGCACCCGTTCATGTTCAAAACTCTAGAAAAACTAAGGATAACAGAAACATATTTCAGCATTGTAAAAGCTATCTATGCTAAGCTCCAGGCCAACATCATTCTAAATGGAGAAAAATTGAAGGCATTCCCTCTAAAAACTGCAACAAGAGAGGGATGCTCTCTTTCACCACTTCTATTTATCATAGTTCTTAAAACACTATCCAGAGCAATTAGACAGATGAAAGAAATTAAAGGGATACGGATACGAAAAGAAGAACTCAGATTAGCACTATTTGCTGATTATATGATTCTATACATAGAAGACCCAAAAAATTCCACCAGAAAACTTCTAGAACTAATAAATGAATTTAGCAAAGTAGCAGGATATAAACTCAACACCCATAAATAAAAGATATTTCTATATATCAGTGACAAATCCTCTGAAAGAGAAACTAGGAAAATTACTCCATTTACAATAGCCTCAAAAAAAAAATAAATAAATAAATAAAATACTTGGGAATCAACAAAAGAGATGAAAGACCTCTATAATGAAAACTACAGAACACTAAAGAAAGAAATTAAAGAAGACCTTAGAAGAAGGAAAGATCTTCCTTATTCTTGAATAGGCAGAATTAATATTGTCAAAATGACCATACTACCAAAAGCATTATACAGATTTAATGCAATTCCAATCAAAATCCCATTGACATTCCTCATAGAAATAGAAAGTTCACCTGGAAAAATAAGAGACCCAGAATAGCTAAAGCAATCCTTAGCAGGAAGAGTGAAGCAGGTGGCATTGCTATACCAGACCTTAAACTATACTACAGAGCAATAGTAACAAAAACGGCATGGTATTGGCACCAAAATAGACTTGTAAGACTAATGGTACAGAATAGAGGGGGGGAAAAAAGAAAGAAAAAAGCCTGACCCAACAGACAGCAAAAACAAGCAATAGTGCTTAGAGCCAAGTAGGAGGATTACAAGGTTTTATTTTGGCATTTTCATGCTTGCTTATATTTTCCAAATTTTGTTAACTGAACATGGTTTTTTTGGGAAAAATATTTTGACCAACCATTCATGTGTGATTCCCAAAATGTTAGAAGTATAATTCTCAAGGTTGAGGATTTAGCTCAGCAGCAGAGCACTTACCTAGCAAGGGCAAGGCCCTGAGTTTGGTCCTCGGCCCTGGGGGGCGGGGTGGCAGGAGGAAGGAAAAAAAATCCCCAAACCACCAAAAGGTGACAGAAGTGTAATTCTCATGCAAACAGTCCATGTCATGTTATTTAGCTCATTAATAAAGGACTTACCAGAGGGCTAGGGTTGTGGCTCAGTGGTAGAGCACTTGCCTAGCATGTGTGAGGCACTGGGTTCAATTCTCAGCACCACATATCAATAAAAATAATAATAATAATAATAATAATAATAATAATAATTAATAAAGGTCCATTGACAACTAAATAAATATTTAAAGAAAAAGGACTTACCAGAATGACAATGCCAGATTTTTATAATGAATGCATAAAAGGAATACTAAAATACAGTTGCTGGTTTGATTACAGAATTGTGAGTATTATTGCAGATTGTGACTAGGCTCGATCCGTGGTAAGTAGCATGTTTAATTTTCCTAAAAGTCAATTGATCCTGAGGGCTTTCTGAGACAGTGATCTGGTATGGTAAATTTAAAAAAAAAAAAAAAAAAAAAGGTTTCCTCTTTGACTTCATTTCCAATTTCTGGATGAACTCTTTTTTGCAGGGTGGCAGGTTCCAGGGATTGAACTCAAGGGGCACTCAACCACTGAGCCACATCCGCAGCCCTATTTTGTATTTTATTTAGAGACAGGGTCTCACTGAGTTGCTTAGTTCCTTGATTTTGCTGAGGCTGGCTTTCCTACAGAGCCGATGGGATTACAGGCCTGCACCACCATGCCAGGCTGGACTGGCACCCTTGTTAATTTGTTTGTTTTCAAACTTTTTAAAAGGCAACATTCAGTGCAGTAGAACAATCAAACCTTGAGCTGGGGATATAGCTCAGTCGGTCAAGTGTTTGCCTCACATGCACAAGGCCCAAGGTTCAATTCCTAGCACCACACACACACACACACACATTGAACCTTATCAGAGAAAGAACAAGACTAAGTTCGGAGGAATGTTTTCCCAAAGAAAGTAAAGATCTGCAGAGATGGGGCAGTGCTATGGCTCTCTATCCCTAGAGGCCACAGTGACACCAGCTGTGCCTCACATTTTAGGCCTCATTTTGGGCTTGATGTGAGGCAGGAGTGCAGCAGGAGCAGTTGTGATCCCAGCATTTTTCACCTAAGGTGAGAGGAAAGTGGTCAGGTCAGGGAGTGGAAATAGATGCTGTTGGCAAAGATGGCACCCGGAGCGCTTCTCTTCCAGGAGCTTAGGTCCATGATGCACTGAATGGCACACGAACCGTCACCTCCAATCCCTGAAGTGGTGCAAACTCTCAGCCAATGAAGAAGTAACAGCCCACTCGCCTTGCTCCTCCTCATCTGGTGTTAAGCCCATAAATATCAACACCCTGTTCATGTTCTCTTACTCTTACTCTCTCTCCTCTCTCTCCCCTCCCCCCTCTCTCCCCCCTTCCCCCTCCCTCCCCCCCTCTTCCCCCTCCTACTCTCTCTCCCCCTCCCCTCTCTCTTCCTCCTCTCCTCCCTCTCCTCTCCTCCTCTCTCCTCCCCTCTCCTCCCCTCTCCTCCCCTCTCTCCTTCCTTCTCTTCTGCGACTGGCCTCTACAGTCCTGCTAATAAAATCTCGGACAGGTAAACGGTTGTTTGGGCTTGTTGAGTTTACGGAGCTTTTCCATTGTCCTTTACATATTCAGAAGAGAACTAGAGCTTGTCCCACAACCATCTGTGCTGCCCACCAGAGGAGGCCCAGCAGAATCTCTCTGGGCTCCCACCTGGCCACTGGGAATGAACTGCAGTTGTCCTGCTGTGACACTGTAGAGCAGCCAACAGGGCTGTGCAAGACTAAATCCCAGGACCCTGCAGTGAGGGGTGTGGGGGCTGGCCTTCTACCCTCAGGCTCAGGCAGTTGATTTCTTCCTGTCTTCTTAGCTGGAAGGTGCTGCATGGCTCTGTGAGACCCAACAGCACAGGCTTGCCCAGGGGCTCTGTGCACACTGCTGTGTGGGCGCATGCATGCATGGGAGGTCTGAGTACTGGATCAGATGAGGGAATTGGTCATGTTCTGGTCTTTATGATCTGCTGTTTCTATATGTAACTGGCACTTGGTCTGGGACTGCAGGCAGGGCCTGCTAGGTCTCGGCTCTGGCCTGTCTGCTTGATCTGTCTGCAGTTTTTCCTTTAGATATAGTCTTGTCTCCAAAAAGATACCCAGAATGCCTAGGAGCCATTTTGTCTCTGCAATGAAAGAAAGTACCGTGTATACCATTAAAAAAGTAAAAAGCAAGCCAAAGAGAACAATAATTTTTTTAAAAAGTGAAATACAAATTAAAATCACAATGTATACATCTATTGTTCCCATCAGAATAACAAAAATTAACAAGACTGGTGGTAGACAACTGCATCCCCTACCCTGCTGGTTATTGGGTACAAATTGGTACAAGTACTTCAGAAAATTGCTTTGGTGGTATCTATAGAACTCCTATGACCAACAATTTCACATTTTAGGCATACCCATGGAAGTACATGCAGGTGTGTTCCCAAAGACATCTTTAAAAATGTTTATGGCAGCATTATTTACAAATACATAACCAAAAATTAGAAAGCTAAATGCCCTTCAGCAGTAGAATGGACAAGTTGTGACAAGCAACGAATAGTAAAGAACAATTAAAAACGAAAAAAACCATAGCCCCCCACACAATAAATGAGTAGATCTCACAAATGCAATTTTGCACAAATGTCAGACACCCGATAAATATTTTTAAAACTTCATTTATATAAAGTTCAGAGTAGGCAAAACTAATCTGTGCTGTTAAAAGTCAAGACGATTAAGCGGGCTTGTGAGCAATCACCTGTAATCCCAGCTACTTGGGAGGTCGAGGGAAGAGGATTATAAATTTGAGGCCAGCCTGATAATTTAGTCAGGCCCTGTCTCAAAATTTTAAATAATAAAGGGGGAAGGTTTATCTTAGTGGTAGAGCATCCCTGGGTTCAATTCCCAGTACCACAGAAAAAGTCAAGATAGTAGTTACCTTTAGGAAATGCAGAGGGGTAGAGACCGCAGAGGCAGAATAAGGGACAATGATGTATTTTTTGCCCAAATCTGTTTATTTTGTGAGAATTAATTAAATTATATGTACTTCCATTTTTATTTTATTTTTGTACCAGGGATTGAACCCAGGGGTGCTCTTAAACACTGAGCCACATCCCCAGCCCTTTTTAAATTTTTTAAATTTTGAGACAGGGTCTTGCTAAGTTGCTGAGGCTGGACTTGAACTTGCAATCCTCCTGCCTCAAGCCTCCTGAGTCACTGGGAATATAGGTGAGAGCCACTGTGCTCAGTTATCTTCGCTTTAATGTTGAAAAAAAATGTATATTTAGAATTAGCAGCTGGACTCTGTTTAGATGAGCTCAGTTTTATTGGCAACATCTAAAGCGTCATAATCAGGAGCCAGTTGAACCATATGCCTTATTCTCTCCAAGGTCAGGGTGTTGACCTTGGCCACATTGGTGTCCCAGAGCTTCTTTACAGCCTGTTTGATCTGGTGTTTGTTGGCCTTGACATCCATGGTGAACGCAAGTGTGTCGTCTTGTCTTCGATCTTATTCAGGGCCGACTCAGTGGTCAGGGGAACTTGGTGGCATAGTGATCAAGCTTGTCTCTCTTAGGGGCATTTTTCTGAGGATCTTTGGGCTGCCTCAAGATTCTTGATGTCTTGGGCTGCTGAAAGGTAGGTGACATGCAGATCTTTTTCTGACTGTGGAGGCCTTTCAACACTGCCTTCTTGGCTCTGAAAGCCTTTGCTTTGGTTTCAGCTTTAGAAAGTCAGGAACTTCTTTCTTCGCTTTTGGTGATTAAACATAGCATTTGCCAGATACTATAATAACTATCTTACTCAATCCAGAAGAATGTGCCAAGAAGTGATTTTTTTTTTTTTAATCATCTGATGGTGGAAACAAGATATTTGACACCATGCTGAAAAAGTAGCATTTAGTAACTGGCATGTCTATGACGAACTGTTTATTACCAGAGCTGGAAAACTTTCTCTGTAAAAAGCCAGATTGTAAATATTTAGGCTTTTCAGACCATAGAGTCTCTGTTACTTTGGCTCAGCCCTGCCCTTAGAGTATGCTTATGAGTCTATTTTGTGTTGCTATAACACAATACCTGATGCTGGGTACTTTACAAAGAAAAGTGGTTTGTTTATCTCAGTTTTGGAGGCTGAAGTCCAAAATTGGTCAGCCCCATCTGTTCGGCCTCTGCTAAGGGCCTTCAGGCTACCTCATCACACAGCAGATGGTATCATGGTGGGAGTGTGTACAAGAGGGAAAGAAAGGTCTTATGGTGAGACAAAAAGCAAAAAACTGGGTAAGGTACAGGCTTACTTCATTTATCCATTCCTACTAGACCTGACCTACTCCTGTGAAACAAGTAGCTGGGTGCAGTGGCACATACTATAATCCCATCGATTCAGGAGGCTCAAACTCTCAAACTCAAACTCTCAAACTCATAAGTTTGAGACCAGAAGGTAGTGAGATCTTTTGTCAAAAAATAAAAAGGACTAGGGATGTAGCTTTGTGGTAGAGCACCCCTGGATTCAATCCCCAGAATTAAAAAAAGAAAAAGAAAAAAGCCTCAATCCATTCATGAAGGTGAAGCCCCACAGACCTCATCACCTTGAGCAAGGCCCCACCTCCTAACACATCTCACCGTCTCAACACAACTACCGGGAGGACCAGACTTCTAGTACATGTTCAAATGACCTTTGAGGGACATGTTTAAATCACATCCAAACCATAGCAACTTGAAAGCAACTGTAAAGAATATGGAAATGAATGGGCTTGACTGTGGTTAAAAAAAAAAATGGCAAAAACGGGTGGCAAAACAGGTGGCTGGTCATAGTTTCTAACCTCTGGTTGATTCAATCTTCAGTCAATGATATGTGTTGTTATTAGTTTTTGAAGGAACAAGGAAACAACACAGTGAACCACATCTTAAATAAATAAATTCTCAATGAATGGAGGATTGAGGGTACAGGAAGACTCAAACGAAATTTGAAAGAGGGGTGATCAGTGTGAATGTGGTTGTGATTGGCCCAGCTGTGTCTGAGAGCTGGCCATTACGGAAGCTAGAATTCTGTTCGCCCACAGAAACTGGGAGACAGAAACCTTATCCTGCCTGATCATCTCAGAGGAGTGACTTTTGGGTGCTTGAGAATCTCTGGAGTTGTAGGAGATCCATGTAGGTATGTGTGTCTCAAAAGGGACAGAGAAAGGTTTTACAATTGTAAGCTCTTTTTAGTGAATGATCCAAGAAAGGAAGGTCAGGGGCTTATCACAAGGTGTTGGCTACAACACACCACATTCTTTGACAACCCTGAGCTTTTCCAGGCAGGAACCCAAGGGGGTTGTGTTACCCCGTGGTGCGGCGCTATGCTTCCAGAAACCCCATTCAAGTCTCCGAGGGCAAGGATTTGAACAGTGTATTGAGAGTTTTTATAGTTCTCAAGGCTCACTTTGCTATTGTACATGGTTTTATGTTCTTGGTATACATGAAAGGTATAACTAGAGAAAATAAAAAACAACCCAAAGACCAAACTGACCAAGCTTTTATCTGTGCTCTAAAAGAAAAAAAATAAATTGGGGATGGATGACTGGGAATTGAACCCAGGGGTGCTCTATGGCCAAGCTACAGCCGCCCCCCCTGCGCGCCCCGCCCCACCTTTATTTTTAAATTTTGAGATAGGCTGTCATTAAGTTGCTTAGGAACTCCATAGGTTGCTGAGGCTAGCCTCTAACTGGTGATTCTCCTGCCTCAGCCTCCCAAGTTGCTGAGATTACAGGCATGCACCACTCTCCCCAGTAAAAAAAAAAAATAATTTTTATGTCATACACCATTATTTTTGTATTTATATTATTTCTATTTATTTATTTATTTTTGTGACACCAGGGATTGAAACAAGGGGCTCTCTATCACTGAGATATATCCCCATTTCTTTTTATATTTTATTTTGACTATTTTATTTCCACTACTGTGCCTGGCATGTGATGAATACCATGGAGCTATGCTAGCTCAAGCCTTAGGTTCAGAAAGTTGAAATGAACAATCCCGTTTACACAAGATTTGCCTACTTAGTCATGAAACAGATCTAAAAAAAAAAAAAGCCTAAGTTTCCTTAATGAGTTCCATGTTTTTAGAAGCCAAGGACTTTATTATTATTGTACCTGTGAAACTGCCAGAGTTCAGATACTGGTTCAAAGGTGCCTGTTACCTATAATAAATGAAGGACTTTAGACAGTGGAGATGGGAACTTCTGACTTGGCATCAGTAAAATTGAGGTCAAGTCAAGTGAGCACAAGGCTTTAATGGAGGAGGAAAATGAAAGGGAGCTTGACCTTGAAAAGAGAGACAGCACTGATTGGGAGAGAGACCAGACTGCCCCTGAACAAAGGAAGGGACTAGCCTGTTATAAGCAGCTACAGTGGGGAAGGGTCTTTCATTTTTGTGGTGATTTTGTAAAGGATTTTCTTCCTATGGAAGATTCTGATAATATTTTCTGGTGTCATCCTGTGCCTGGTGCTTGTGGTTGATCTGATTAAGAACAGGTGGGTGGGGAAGGCATGGTCCACACTTTGTTGAAAGAGTCAGGGAGTAGGGAGAGATTTTTAGAGGGTAACAGCTTATGAATTAAGGCCTGAGAGTTTATGTGCCCTTTTGTCCCCTGTTCTGGTCTCTGTCTGTCTCATTCCCCACTGAGAGATTTTTATCTTCTTTATTCTTAAGGGGAAAAGGGCAGAGGTCTGTGTCTTCTTGTAATTGCTTCAGGCTGACACGTGGATGTCAATCCTACCTATCCTTGGAGGTTATCAAATCTCACTCCCTGATCTAAAAAGGGGGACAAGATTTGCAATACAGGATTCTGGTCTAGAACGGGTTGAAAACTGCCAGCAAGCTTCAGCTTGACTTGGAAATGAAGTCTGGACAATGCAAATCTTATAAGCATGCATAAATAGGCAGAGCCAGAAACTCAAAAGTAGGATAATAGTGAGTAATGGCCCCCAAAGTGGTAGAAGCCAGGTGAGATTCAGTAGCATTATCTCTGGTGTAGAAGTGTCTGAAGAAGAGTCCAGGGAGTTCCTGGAGAGAAGGGGCAACTCGACTCAGGACCAGTGGGGCTCTAGGCATACATGAAATTTCAGCACACAACAAAGACAGGTTTATTTAGAAAAGAAGAGGCATGTTCCAGGGACAACATAAACTGTCTAGAGAGAGAGACACTTTGGGGCAGGGGGGCAGTAAAAGCAGGAGTAAAAAGTTGAAGAGAGCCTGGGGTTGTGGCTCAGTGGCAGAGCACTTACCTTGCACACGTGGGGCACTGGGTTCAATCCTCAGTACCACATAAAATAAATAAATTAGTAAAACAAAGGTATTGTGTCCATGTTCAATTAAAAAAATTTTTTAAAAATTTTTATAAAGTTGAAGAGAGAATGCAGGCTATCTCCAAAGGAAGAAGCAGCAACCTGTTGGTGTGGGGTGTCAATATTTATAAAGAGATTGGATGCAGTGGCAGATGCCTGTAATTTCAGCTACTTGGAAGGAGGATCTCAAGTTCAAAGCTAGCCTCAGCAACTTAGCAAGGCCCTATGCCACTTAGCAAGACCTGTCTCAAAATAAAAAATAAAATGGGTTGAGGAACTGGGGATGTGGCTCATTGGCTAAGTGCCTCGGCTTAATCCCCAGTACAAAAAAAAAATAAAAAATTATACAAACACACACACACACACACACACACACATATATATATATGGATATGAATTTTGTTTATCATTTCCCAATTGTAAAACTCAGGTGGGGGTCATTATTTCAACCTTTCTCAGCTGAGGTGTNATTGTATGTTTCCTTTTCTGGTTTTTATTTGTTTGTTTGTTTGTTTGTTTATAGAGGAACTTTTGCTAGGGGCTGGACTAGAGGTGGATCAGGGTGAATTACACAATTTCTTGCCAGTTTTTCTGCATTTGTGCATTGCCCTCATGTTATTTTTGCATGCAGTGGCATGGGTCATGAGTGCAGGCCCAGTGGCTCAATAATTCCAACTATTCAAGGACATTTTCTGTATTCCAGTGGTTAGTGGGAGCTTCCTTTGAGACTCATCATATCTCTCCCTTTTCTGTATCACCAAATTCCTATCTTAGCTTTTGGCATATGCCTTCCATGGGTCCTTTCTGGTTATATTTATGTAGCTGTTCTTCTTCCTTGTATATGTCCTTAATGTTGACCTCTACTGATCCTAAGGTGTTTGCCCACATGCAACAAAATACTCCTCCCTGCTCTGCTAATATGAAATCTAATGCCCTCTCTTTTTTTTTTTTTTTTTGGTACTGGTGATTGAACCCAGGGACACTTAACCACTGAACCACATCTCCAGCCCCTTTTAATATTTTATTTAGACAGGGTCTCACTGAGTTGCTTAGGGCTTGACTAAGTTTCTCCTATTTTCTTTTTTTAAAAAAAATATTATTTTAATTTTATTTTTTAGTTTTTGTGGTACTGAGGATTGAACCCACGGCCACTTTACCATTGAGCTACATCCCCAACCTGTGAAGAGCAGGCTGTCCTGCTCTGAGTTACCCATGGTGTATAGAACAGTAGTTCTCGGACTATCTTACCCTGAGTTCCTCTATTTTATAAAGAAGCAGTTTGCCATTAGTTTCCCCATTTTGAGTGCAAATGCTAGGGTAGACTCTATACCTTGTTTGTACAAGTAAAACAATCACCCTAACTCACCCTGACTCCACATCTAGTCCAGCCCCTAGCAAAAGTTCCTCTGTAAATATATATATTTATATGTACATATATATGTATATATATACATGTATATACATATATATATAAATATATATATATATTTATATGTACATATATATGTATATATATGTATATACATATATATATATATAAATATATATATATATATATATATATATATATATATATAATAAATATGTGTGTGTATATTTTTTTATTTTTTTTGGTACTGGGGATTAAGCCCAGGGGCACTTAGCCAATGAGCCACATCCCTAACTCCCCAATATTTTATTTTTTTATTTTGAGACAGGGTCTTGCTATGTGGCATAGGGCCTTGCTAAGTTGCTGAGACTGGCTTTGAACCTGAGATTCTCCTGCCTTAGCCTCCCAAGTAGCACAACTATAATAAAGAACAAAATGATAAATAAATTGTGCTAATAAAAATGACTGCCGATGGGCTGTGGCTATGGCTGTGGCTCAGTGGTAGAGCACTTGCCTGGCATGCGTGGGGCACTGGGTTTGATCCTCAGCACCACATAAATAAATAAAATAAAGGTATTGTGTCCACCTACAACTAAATTTTTTTTTAAATGACTGCCTATGAACTTAATCCAATTAATGAGAAGAACATAGATGTATGCACACATCAAACTTAAATTGGAAAACCAGACCCATGAGCTCATAGAACACACCAGAGAACCAAATGAAGCAACCCCCACACCTGAGACAGGACGCACCCTGATCCTATCACCTGGTCACTCATAAGGAGCTTTGCCCAGGAACACTGCCTCAGCCAAGAGCCACTCAATCTCTGTCCTTGGACCTCAGCAGAGCATGGTTTCTCTTGCCCATCCGGACCACACATAGCCCCCTCCAAGCCGATATCTCAAGTTGAAACTTCAAGCTGATGCTCTGAACTGCTGTCCAGATGAACTCTGGCCTAGAATAAGTTCTTGCTTTGACAGTTTCCTAAACAAGTTTTTTGGCTGGTCCTTAATCTTATCTGACCACCTACATTGACTGTTTTGGTTGGTATCTGCTTTCCATATTCAACCAAGGCCTTTGCCCTCAATTCAGCCTCCAGAACCCTAGCAGCAGCTTAACACTTTCTTAGCCTTCCTGTAACCTATATATATAATCGTGTAAAATGTCATGTGTGACTTGAGTGTTGTAGACATAAGAAATTAAGACTGGAATAAAAGAACTTGAGTTTGGCCAGCATATGACTATCAGGTGACCCACAAGCAGTCAGTCAACTGTCACCACTGAAAATGGTGTATCCTGTGAATTTGTTATTCAATGCATTCTGATATTTGTGTCTGTATTAATGACACACCTAGCTCACACAGCCCTTTTTGGTTTTTATTTTGAAATGAGGTCTCACCAAGTTGCCCAAGCTGGCTTCAAACCTGCCATCAACCTTCTGAGTTGCCTGCCAGGATTATAGACGTACCACTGCTCCGGGAACCTTTGGATTTTCTTAACGGTATCTTTAGAAGAAAAGATATTTTTTAAATTTGAAAACTTCAATTTGTACATTCTTTCCTTTAATGTTTTCTTTATTTTTTTTTTTATTGGTTGTTCAAAACATTACAAAGCTCTTGACATATCATATTATATACATTAGATTCAAGTGGGTTATGTTGGTTTTCTGTTGAGGCTCACACTCAGGGCCTAGGCAAGCACTTCATCACTGAGCCACACCCGCAACCTCCAGTTGCATTTCTCCTGTTTTCTTGTAGTTTTATAGTGTTGGCCTTTTTTTTTTTTTTTGTACTGGGGATTTAACCCAGGGGCACTTTACCACTGAGCACAACCCCAATCCTTTTAATTTAATTTAATTTTTTTTATTTTGAGACAGGGCCTCACTAAGTTGTTTAGGGCCTCACTAAATTGCTCAGGCTGGCCTTGAACTTGCAATCCTCTTGCCTCAACCTCCTGAGAGTCACTAGGATTATAGGCATACGACACTGCACCCAGCTTAATTTTTGTTTTAATCTATAGTTTTGGTTTTTTTTAAATTTTTTTTTTAATATTTATTTTTTAGTTTTCAGCGGACACAACATCTTTGTTTGTATGTGGTGCTGAGGATCGAACCCGGGCCGCACATATGCCAGGAGAGCGCACTACCGCTTGAGCCACATCCCCAGCCCCTAATCTGTAGTCTTTTTTGAGTTAATTTTGTAAATACTATGCGGTGGGGGTTAGGGTTCAATTCCCCCATAAGAATACCCCTCATTCTAGAACTATTTGCTGAAGGATAAATGTTTTCCCCCATTGAATTACAAAAACACTTTTGTCAAAAACCAATTGCCAAAAGTGAAATCAACATGTAGCTCTATTTCTGCACTCTCTATTCTATTCACTGATCTATGTCTGTCCTTGAGCTAATACCACACTGTCTTGATTACTACAACTTTGTATAAGCATTCCTCTCAGGAAATATAACTTTGTTCTTTTTGGAATTATTATTATTATTATTATTATTATTATTATTATTATTATTATTTTGGGTACCAGGGAATGAACTCAGGGGCACTCGCCTCCCCCAGCCCTATTTTGTGTTTTATTTAGAGACAGGGTCTCACTGAGTTGCTTAGCACCTTGCTTTTGCTGAGGCCGGTTTTGAACTTGAAAACCTCCTGTCTCAGACTCCAGAGCTGCTGGGATTATAGGCATGTGCCACCATGTCCAGCTTTTTGGAATTATTTTACCTATTCAAGATTCTTTGCATTTCCATGTGAATTTTAAAATCAGTTTGTGAATGTCTACCAACAAAGCTTCTGGGCTTTTGATAGGCATTGCTTAGAACCTATAGATCAATGCTGGAGAACGGGTATCTTAATAATATTTTTGTTGAGGTTTGGGACACACTGCCCCAAAACATGGCCCTTTGGCATTTGAGACAATAGCAGGAAGCAGGAAGGTCATTCTTACCTTCCCTCACCCTTCTGCCCAGGAACGGGCCCTAAAGCCTAGGAATGACTTTCTGTCATTCTCCTGAAGCCGGTCATGAGATTCATTCAAAAGGTGCCCTCCCCATACCAGGAGGAAGAAAACACCCTTTATCTCTGAAGATATAAGGTAAACACAGAAGACTGAACAAATAACCTACTTACATTTCCTTAGGTTTTTCGTCATTGGATCATACATTCTTATCCAATCATACTTTTCCATGACTACCTGAGATAGGGATTTAAGATAAAGTGAGAGAGATACTGAGTCTCAAAGAAAACACCCAAGAGCCATCAAGATGCAGAAAGCACTGTTTAAATCTTCAGCAACATGGCCTTGGCCTATGCCCTTGTAAAATGAGGAAAATAAGGGAGCACAGGAAAAACTGGTGAAAATTGTTTGGTTCTACCTGGCTCCACCTCCAGCCCAGCCCCTAACTACTGCCCTTCTGTAAATACTGGACCCCAACCCAAAGCAAGTCTTCTCATCCTTGAGAGAGCCTGCATTCTCCCTTGATTGTGTCTCTGCTTCCTAAATAAATCTCTGACTATGCCTTTGTCTGGATCTTGCTGAAATTCTTTACCCTCACGGATGCCAAGAACCCCAGTGGTCCTGAGTCGAATTCCCCCTCTCCTTTGGGAACTACTCAGACCCTTCTCTGGAGACATCTCTCGGCCCCTATAGAACTCTTCAGAGGCATCAATTTTGGTAAGTGTTCTCAAACATTTTGTTTTTGTCTTGCCAATGATTTCTTCTGTTGGTTCCTATACCTATAATAACCTCTCTCTCTGCTTTTCCTCATTTTCAAAGTCCAGAGAGCATAACCTGTGTCCGTCTCATTTGCCATGGCAGCCCTTCTTGGATGGCTGGGAAATCCCCAAGTCGTGTAGATTCGCCTGGCAATAAGGTAACAGCTGATGTGGTCCTGGGGATCTGGTAAGGGTTTTTGAACTCTAAAAACTGTGGGGGAGCTCAGTAGTCTTCTCTAAAATCCCTTCTTTCTCTTCCCACACTGCACAGCAGATCACATAGTTTTCTCAGTCTCTGGGACTGAAATAGGTAACTTCTTTTCTCTCTTTATCTTCTTCTTTTCCTTGACCAAGACCCCTTTTCTCCCTTAGAAGATGAGTGCTTGTTTATAAAAGCACCCAGGATATGAGATGCCCTTAGGCCAACATACCCTATTCCTGGATCCGAGGGAACATAAATTCCTTGTCCAGAAAACACATATGAGGTCTCTCAGCCTCTTGAGTTCCTGCTTTCACCAAGTATGGGGTTAACCCAACACACAGTGTTGGAGGGACCTGGCCTTAATGTGGCAATCAAAGATGCTCCATTGATCACCACATTCAGACCCAATGCACTCAGGGCCCAATCTCTCCACTCACTTTATCTTCAGCTCTAAAGCTCCCAACCTTAAGCTGCAGCTATAACTCTCAGTTCTGAGGTCACCCTCCTGACTCTCCACTCCCCTGGCTTTTCTAATCTATCTATACATTCTCATGTTACCTGCTCCTACTCTGTCCCATGCAGTTACCTTCAGCTACAAATGATACCAAATCTCAGTCCTTGCCCCCAATGTTATTCCAGGAAGGAATAACATTACTGGGTGGGGAGGGTGTTTGTGGCTTTGCTGGCAAAGGAGGGACACAGGAGACTCCTGTCCCAGCAGCTGTGTTTCTCACTTGTCAGGGGAAACCTTTTGAAGAGGTGATGCAAGGGCTGCATTCCAGCTGTGCCCCGTGGGGAGTCATGATTCATTTGTAGCCTTGAGCAACAGCCATTTCTTGGATCCGCAGCTGCCAGCCCTCTACTCCTATAGTCTGCAAACTAAAGGATGGGTGGCTGGGCCTGGGATGGGAAGAAGGCTGATCCTGCTTTCTCCATGGTTAGGATGGGGGTGGGGACGAGGAAAAGATGTCAGTTTTAGTGTAGACCCTGGTGGAAGAGCAGTAAGGGTTATGTCCAAAGCAAGGAGTTGACCCCTGTTATAGGAACAAATCTCTAGTGAAACTTAACTGACTTTGTACCATCCCCAAAGTGCCTCAAAAAAAAAAAAAAAAAAAAGCTTTTTTTTTCTTTTTTGTCTTTGTTTATTTGTTGTTAGTATTTAAAATAATAACAATAATAATAATAACAACAACAAAATTGTAAGTTCTTAAGCACATACAAGTTACTTGAGATCTTAGGGATGTTCTTTCAGAATTTTTTTCCTTTTCTCTCCTTCCTTTCTTTTTTTTCTTCTTCTTCATAGAGGGTTTCTTTTCTTGAGGCCTAAGTGGGGGCTATCAAGTACCCTGAAACTGCATAACGGGGACAAGTATGTTCATCCTGCTGATAATTTGCAGACAATTTGGGACAGACTTAGAAATCCAGTCCTGATTATTGACTCAAGGAGTACCCTAAAGGCTATGTTTTTGTTTTGTATTTCTTTTCTTTTCAGAAAATCACTGAAGATGGGTAATTCTGTATCTATCTCTGAGAACCCACCACTTGGGTGCATAATAAATAATTGGAATTATTTTAAGGCAGAGGTCATAAAAGAAAGAAATTGATTTTTTTCCCCCTGGAATACAGTTTGGCCTCAATACCACTTAGAGTGAAAAATATGGCCTAAAAATGAAAATCTAAAATTTTTGGGGGGGAGGTATAGGGGATTTAACCTAAGGGTGCTTTCCACTGAGCTACATCCCCAACCCTTTTTTTTTTTAAATTATTTTTTAGTTATAGGTGGACACAGTATCTTTCATTTTATTTTTATATGATAGCTAAGGATCAAAACCGTGCCTTATGCATTCTAGGTAAGCACTTTACCTCTGAGCCACAACCCCAGTCCCATCCCCAGCCTTTTCTATCTTTTATTTTGAGACAAGGTCTCACTAAGTGGCTTAGACCCTCACTAAATTGCTAATGTCTTTGAATTTGTAATCCTCTAATCTCAGCCCTCTGAGTTGCTAGGTTTACAGGTGTGCATCACTGGGCCTGGCTAGAAATCTAAACTTTAACACAACATGGCCAGTTTGATTTATTCTGTTAAGCCGGAAAGAAAACAGACAGAAATCCCACATGTTCAAGCCCTTATGGCCTTATACCAAAACCCAGAGTCATGGGACTCTGCTAAGATCTGTTATGCTCAAATTCCCCTTGAGTCTACTAGGGCAAACCAGATCCAATGGAGGATTTATTTCTAAGAGCTCTAAATAGGCCTCCAGCACCCATGGCTCAAATTGAAGAACCAGTAGCCTCTCTGGAGGTTTTTAATGAAACCTCTGGACAAAGTTCTACAGGTTCATCTGTTCCCTCTTTTCCAATGACTTCCCCCCTCCTTACCACCTGCATATCAGCCTCTTTATCCTCCATTACCAGAGGACCCCAACCCAGCTGGTGTAACAAGTGGCACTTTTTATCATCCAACCACTTCTAAATCTTCTAATGTTTGTTTTGAGAGGTGGCAGATGGGGAATGGAATATATTGAGGGTACAAGTTCCTTTCTCCATGACTGATTTAACACAATGTAAACAAAAATGGGTGGCCTCTCAGAGGACCTTAACAGATTGACAGTTGAGTTCCAAGCCCTGACTATCATGTTCAGTGGAACATGAGCTGGCATGCAAGTAGTCTTTTCCATTTGCCGCAACCCCGCAGAAAAGACCTGTCTATGGGCAGCAGCATACACATAGGGTGAAGTCATGCTCACAATCATGAATGCCCTGTTGGGGAGTACACTGTCCCCAACCAAAATCCCAGTTAGAATTATCAAAACCTAAGCTGAGACCTTATGAAACTATTCTTCGCATTTAATTGAGGAAATGAGAAGATGTATACATAAGTTAATTATGAAAAGACCAGGGAAAAACCCCACAAGATAAAGATTAAAATCCTGCTTCATTTTAGGGATGCTTAACTGAAACCCTCCAGAAGTACACAAATCAGACTCACAAGAGACACAAATCTTTTTAGGGACTCAAGTAGCCAATCAGCCTCCATATTAGAGGAAAATTCCAGGAATAGGTGTTAGGACCTCAAACTCCCCTCAATCAACTTTTGAATTTGGCTTTCGGGATTTTCAACAAGGAGTAGGTAGAAGGACATATTAGGGACTGAAAGGGGTGGAAGCAGGCACAAGAACAAGTCCAATTACTTTTCCTCAAATTGGATAGTAAGCCCCTGCCCCCTCAGGGTCACCCAAAGGCTCCCAATGAGAAAGGAGTAAAATCTTGAGACCTGGAAACTGTTACCTTTGCAAAGACCCTTGGCTTTGGAGCAAGGACTGCCCTAAAGGGACCTACACCTCAGTTATGCCCTTTCTATAAAGACAGAAATCCTTGGCGGCATGACGGCCCCTTCCTCCAAAGGGAGAAGTCATCTGTCCCATTATGGCTGCCCTGAAAGACTGAGGATGCCCAAGTCTTTGCAAAGCCTCCTTTGATCACCTCAGAGGAGCCTCAGGTAACTCTTGACATGGCAGGGAAAGATATTAACTTCCTTTTAGTTATGAGGACTCAGTTTTCCTCTCTGCTTGAACCTCCTGGACCCGTTTCTAATCGAACTGGCATGTAATTGGTATCACTGGCACCCCATGGTCAAAGGATTTACAGTGCCTTTAACTTGCAGGTTCAGAGAGCTAGTTTTTACTCAGCCTTTCCTGGTTCTCCCAGATCCTGCTTCTTTTCTGGGAAGAGATTTTCTAGCTTCTCTGGGTGCAAATCTTCACTTAGCACCAAGACATCCTCCCCTTTCTTAGTTGCAACAAATGATAAAGGCATACCTGAGGATGTTCTATCTCAAGTAGATCCTCAAGTCTAGGACTTTGAAATTCCAGGAAAAACAGTTAATTCTCAGCCTGTTTCTATTTCCTTAAAGAACCCCAAAGTTAGCCAGGCACGTTGGTGTACGCCTGTAATCCCAGCAGCTCAGGAGGCTGAGGCAGGAGGATTGCAAGTTCAAAGCCAGCCTCAGCAACTTAGCAAGGTCCTAGGTAGCTTAATGAAACTCTAGTCTCAAAAAACAAAACAAAACAAAACAAAACAAAAAAACCAAACAAGGACTGGGGCTGTAGCTAAAAGTTTATCCCCATAAATAATATCCTATCAAACCAGGAAGCCCTTCAAGGACTTTGGTCTCTTGTTTCTCAATTCTTAAAATGTGGTCTTTTAGGGGCTGTGGCTGTGGCTCACTTGCCTGGCATGTGTGAGGCACTGGGTTCGATTCTTAGCACTGAATATAAATAAATGAAGGTCTATCAACAACTAAAAAACTTTTTTAAAAAATGTGGTCTTTTAGTTCATTGCCAGTCCCTATGTAATGCCCCATCCTTCTGTGATTAAATCAAATGGGGACTATCAATGGGTTCAATACTCACGGACAATTAATGAGGCTGTAGTTCAATCCATGCTGTAATTCCTAATCCACATACTATTTTTGCCTCAGAACCTAGCACATCTGCTTGGTTCATTGGTTTTTGTTTGTTTGTTTTTTGGTACTGGGGATTGAACTCAGGGACACTCAACCACTGAGCCACATCCCCAGCCCTATTTTGTATTTTATTTAGAGACAGGGTCTCACTGAGNGAAGCAGCTACATGAGCAAGGGGACTTGAAAAGCAGGCTACACAGCTGTTAACCTCCAGGGGACTGCAGAAGCAAAGCTGCACTCCAAACACCTCAGCTGAGAAAGGTTGAAATAATGACCCCCACCTGAGTTTTACAATTGGGAAATGATAAACAAAATTCATATCCATATATAAATATGAATTCTAGATATACTTTCTGAATTCTTCATATTCTCATGCTGAAGAAAGGGGAACTTTCTGGAAAGAAAGGGGACTTTAAAAAAATTTTTTTTGATACTAGGGATTGAACTTAGGGGCACTCAACCACTGAGCTACATCCCCAGCCCTATTTTGTATTTTATTTAGAGACAGGGTCTCACTGAATTGCTTAGCACCTTCCTTTTGCTGAGGCTGGTTTTGAACTCGAAATCCTCCTGCCTCAGCCTCCCAAATCACTGGGATTACAGGCATGAGCCACTGCGCCCAGCAGGAAAGGGACTTTAACAGGAAAAAAAATTCCCTGATCAAACATGGATCTGAAATCCTCTCTCTTTTGGAAGCCGTAAGGTTACCTACCCGAGAAGCAGTCATGCACTGCAAAAGACATTGAAAAGGCAATTCCCCTGTAGACCAGGGAAATGCACCCACAGATCCAAGTGCGAGATGAGCAGCCCTTTCAAATGTTTCAGAAATGGCTTTAATTCCTCTACCCGCAAATTTAAAGACTAGCCTATGGTACACAGAAACCAAAAGGGAATGGGCAAGTCAGAGGGGATGTAAACTAGCAGAAAATGCATGGTGAGCTAGAGAAAGAGATTATAAAGTTTGATTACCAAGGCTGAACAATGGAATATTATCAAAGGAATCCATGGTTCAGTCATTTGAGGACAGGGGCACTGAGCACCTTGGTTATCCGTGCCTTCAGAGGAAAAGGCCTCGAGACTACCATACAAGAGGTCACAAGAGCTTGCCCCCGCTGCCTTCATAATAAGCCAAGGGAGGGAACCGAGCCACTGCCTTTTACTAACTCAATACAACAGTGGGACACTTTCCCTGGGAAAGATCGCAATCAGACTTCACCCAAATGTCCCCATATCAAGAATATAAATATCTTTTTAAAAAAACTTTTTTTTTTAGCTACCTTTAGTTTATTTATTTTTAAGTGGTACTGAGGATTGAACCCAGGACCTCACACATACTAGGCAAGCGCTGTCTACCGCTGAACCACAGTTCCAGCCCCAATATCTTTGTTTTTGCTGACACATTTTCTGGGTGGATAGAAGTGTACCCAACCCAATTGAAAAGTCCCAAGAAGTCATTAAAGCCTTATTAAAAGAAATTATTCTTACCTTTGTATTTCTAGGTCACTTCAAAGTGACAACAGACCTTTCTTTGTCTCAAAGGTAACCCAGGAGGTCTCATGAGCTTTGGAAATCACTATCTTCACACCTTAGGCACCCTCAATCAGGAGGAAAAGTAGAGAGAGCTAATCTACATATCAGAACCACCTTGGCAAAACTATGCCAAGAGACTTCAGAGCCCTGGTTACATTTACTACTTATTGCTCTGTCAAGAATCAGGATTGCTCCTAAAAAAACTCTCTTGTGAAATGAGCTCTTATGAAATGCTTTACAGAAGACCTTTCCAGACCTCAGATCCCTAGAATGCAAGAAATTATTAAATATTGTAATTAATTTGAGCCAAGTACTAAAGGCCTTATTAGAATATGCCAGCAAGATTCTCCTGGCTCCTGGTGATTCAACCTGTAAATCAAAAGTTTGACCTGGTGACAAAGTCCAACTCAAGACCTAGAAAAGGGACTCACCTTTAGATCAGCTCCTTCCAAAATGGAAGGGTCCTTTCAAAGTCCTCCTGAGCACCCTGACAGCTGTCAAACTAAAGGACCAAACATCATGGACCTGTTTATCAAGAATTAATTCTGTCCTTCTTGAGGTTTTGCAGGACCACGCATCACCCCACAGACGGAAAAAAAAAAAAAAGGACTCCTATTCATGTGAGCCACCTAGAAGATCTATGGATTCTGTTCAAAAGAAATAAGAAACCTGTTTAAGTTAAGTTAATCTCGTTCCTTTTGCTCTTGCTCTGTCATATCCTCCTTTGCATGACCCTCGGGCTACTACAGAGAAGTGCATATGCCAAGGGTAATTACCATGTGGCTAACCTTACTGCTCATCTCCATGTTCATGTCTCCTTTCCTGGCTCAACACTGGCAAAATAATTTTCTTTATATGTTAACTCAAGATGTGCTAAAAGGTAATAACCTCACTTCTGAATGTTGGATTTGCCATCGCCAACTCACCCAGGGGGGGAAATCCAAGCCAATATTAGAAGGTATTTGGGCAAATGAGACTGATATAATTCATAATCTACCTTACCGAGCTAATGCCACCTATCCAAACCCGACGATTAAAATTGCCATTCCCACAAAGACCCCAACATGGACTTTTCAACCCTCCACCTTGACCTGGTGGACTAATATAGCTGGATCTAATTTTAGCCACTCTAGAAATCCCAGGTGTGGGTTTTCAAAATCAAAGTCCATTCACATATTTAAGAAACCGTCTAAAGCCTTCTTCTCTTGTGATAAAACCATAGATTCCTGTTGTAACAAGACTGGGTGTTATTCGGTCAAATTGCCCCACCATTCCTCAAAACCATCATTATACAATGCTACAGGTTTTTCCAACTGTACCTGTGTCCCTCCCACTCTTGGCTGTGAGAACACGTGGAAGATTCATGACCACTGGAAACAGTGGGTTGACAGTCTACACCAGTCAATCGCCAGAAGAGGCCTCCTTGGCCTCCTTAAAAACACTCATCTGTCGCCCTTAAGCGAATGGACTAGTGACCCTTCTCTGATTCCTAAAGATAAGATAGATGCTAGTCTTGAGCCTGGACTTCTGTGTTTACCCAGAGGCATGTTCTTCATGACGCAAACACAAAGTCATTTAGGGACATATGAAGGATATGCTGTACAATGTATAGATTGGAAAGAGATGACTGGGACATGGGGAATAGGGTATGTCGTCTCTCCAGCAGATAAAATACAAGTTTTCACCAATGACCCTCAAGGCACCGTTTCTACATTACACAGGCACAGGACCAAAAGAGGTCCAGGCCTAGTTATAGCTGGGGTAGTAACCCTAATTGGATCTCTTATTGGATTAGCAGGAGGAATAACTTATAATGCAGTAACTGCCAAAAACATTGCAGCAACCATGGGGGACATTGCCATAGAAACCGGACAGGATTTTAAACTGCTGGCAAAATCTCTGGATTCACTAGCACAAATGGTGATAGAAAACAGGCTGGCTCTGGATTATTTGCTGGCCCAGGAAGGTGGAGTTTGTGCTCTGGCAAATACCTCTTGTTGTTTTTATGTCAATGTGTCAGGACAAATAGAAACTAGTGCTGAAAAAATTTTACAAAAAGCTGTTTGGCTTAAAAATGTTTATCCAGGTAATACTAAGGATATATGGGAAACTATTAGCTCTTACTTACCTAACTTCACTTGGTTATTCCCACTATTGGGACCCCTGGTAACTATATTTCTGCTCCTATTATTCGGCCCTTGTCTTTTTAATCTCCTAATAAAGTTTGTGTCTTCCAGATTACAGCAAATACATGTTAAGACGATGACAAAGCAAGGATTTGAACCCATTTCAACAACTGAGACTACACACAGTAAATCAGGCAGGAAAACTTGAGACCCCTGGGTAGGTAGGGACGACGACCCATATCAGCCTGAAGCAGATACAGAAGACGGAACTACGCCCTTCTGCACCCCTTAAGAAAAAGGGATCTAAGTCTGGGGGTGGAGAATAATAAAGGGATATAAAATATAGATTCTCAAAGAAAACACCCAAGAGCCATCAAGATGCAGAAAGACAAGTTGTAAATCTCTAGCAAAATCTCTGGGCCTACACCCTTGTGAATGAAGAAAATATAGGAGCGCAGGAAAAACTGGTGAAAATTGTGTGGCTCTACCTGGCTCCACCTCCAGTCCAGCCCCTAACTACTGCCCTTCTGTAAATCCTGGACCCTAACCCAAGGCAGGGCTTCTCACTCTCAAGACACCCTGCATTCTCACTTGAATATGTATCTGCTTCCCAAATAAACCTCTGTCGATGCCTTTTTCTGGGTCTTGCTGAAATTCTTTTCTGTCATGCCAAGAAGCCCAGTGGTCCTGAATTCCTCCTTCCCTCTGGGAACTCCTCAGACTCTTCTCCAGAGACATCTCTTCTCCCCGTGACACACCTGCTTCATTAAATCTAACACACACACCAAAACAAACAAAAACCCAAAACATGGATTTTCTGGCTACTGTGGCACACGTTTATAATCCCAGCAACTTGGGAGGCTGAGGCAGGAAGATTATAAATTTGAGAACAGCCTTAGCACCTTAATGAGAGCCTCAGCAACTTAGTGAGACCCTGTCTCAAAATAAAAAATAAAAAGATCTGGGGATATAGCTGCTCAGTGGTGGAACATCTTGGGGTTCAATCTCTAGTACAAAAAAAAAATGGATTCACCCGTTTCCTTGGGTCTTTATTTCCTTATAAAGGCTCTTATGTTGTATGAAGCTTATACAAAATAAGTTTGTATGCTTTTCTTTTGTTAATTTGTCCTTTATTATAGGGGCTTTGGATGAAAAAAGTTGTTTTAGCTCACACTCAACAAAGAACTCTGACATCAAATGTGTATGGGTTTCCCCACACACTCCAAGAAATTCTGCAGTGAACACCAGCTGGGTGCAATTCAATTCTCAAGCATCAGATCCTACAAATTAAGGGCTCAGTCCCACAAGTCTGCCCCCCACTCAATTCAGATACCAATCACAAGTAGTAGGTTACCACCTGTACTTCTGACCAACAAGCTATAAACTGCACCCCTCTTGCGTTTAATTTGCTGTGATGGCTCACAGAACTCAGGGAAACAATTACATTTACTCGCTTATTATGAAGGATATTACAAAGGATACAGATGAACAGCTAGATGAAGGGATCCACAGGGCTAAGTATAGTGGGGGTGGGGAAGGGGCACAGAGTTTCCATGCCCTCTTTGGGTATGCCATCCTCTCAGCACCTCATGTGTTCAGCTATCCAGAAGCTCTCGGAAGCCTGTCCTTTGGGGTTTTACAGAGGCTTCATTATATGTGTATGATGGATTATATAATCGGCCATTGATGATCAGCTCAACCATTTGGGTGGTGAGGTAATGGCTACATACCTGATATCCAAACCATATATCTGAATATCCAAACCATAACACAAGGATTGAACCCAGGGGCATTTAACCACTGAGCCACATTCCCAGCTCTTTTTATTTTTTATTTTCAGACAGGGTCTCATCAAATTGCTTACGGTCTTGCTAAATTTCTGAGTCTGGCCTTGAACTTGCAATTCTCCTGAGTTCTCTGAGTTGCTGGGATTCCAGGTGTGTACCACCATGCCCAGCTTCTTCCAAATTTCTAGAAAGATCCCAGGTGCTCTCTATTACTCCAGGGGCAATAGGAAGGAGAGCTTCACTGGATTTAAGGTCTTAGCAGGCTAGGATGTGTGGATCTGGATTAATCCCAACACGCTGGACGATCCTGCAGGCAGTGGTGATAATTAAGCCTAGAAAAGTGGAAACAACAGTGGGTGGGGGGAAAGGAGCACAGACTGTGAGATCTGGTCCTCTGCTGTCCAAAATAGGCAAAGGTTGGGAGGGTCAATTAAGATGGTGCATGTGAAAAGGTGAAGTTATATGTGAATGGAAAAGCAACTGCCTGATTGGGGCAAATGCTCCCCCAACCCACCAGGGTCTCCCTGTGGCTCTTGTCCTCCCTACTGGAATCCATGTGGAGAAGCCCGAGGCAGTTTGCTTACTACCTTCCTGCAGCTGTTTGAGTCTGCTCCTGGCCAACACCCACACCATAATGTCAGGATCCACAGAGCTCCTGGTTCTCTGACTGTCTTTTGTTTTTTCCCCTCTGTCTTTAGCTGTTCACTTTCATTGGAGCCAATTTTTTTTTTTTCCTGAATCTTGGGCCTGCCTATCTTTCAGGCTGGCCCAGAGCAAAATGGCACACAGAAACATATTCGTTGAATGCAGGTGGCAATCCTCCTAGTCACCCCCTTTCAGTTCTTGCTGCTGTCATGGGTAAAGGCTGAGGGCCCAGCATGGGGTTGCCAGGTGAAGAGAGTCAAGGAGTTAGATGTTGAGGGCAGAAGGACATGCTGGGTGGGGGGGCTATGCTGGGAGTAGGGGTCCACGCATGTGGGCTACAGAAAACAATGGCAGGCAGGTTGGCTTTTCTGCTTCCCTTCTGCCCTGACTGCTTGGTCTCCTCAGGCAGCTGATGCTCAAAGTAAAAGAAGGGTAGGTGAGAAGGGCAGGCTTACTAGCACCCCTCTTTGGGTAGAGAGGGAAAGTGTAAGGATCTGTGGGGTGTGAGCAAGGTCAAACCTGTGGATGCCAGGCTTAACTGAACCCAGCCTATCCTCTGGGTTGTCTGGTGCTAGAGTATCAGGTAGATAGCTATTACCTCATCACATTTTCTATTTACCAAAAATACCCAGGTATTGAATGGGTTGTAACCCATGTCAAACATGATAATCATTATTGTGGGGTCCAGGTGGTTGGGGAGTGGCTCCCTAGACTGACTCACTAGAATTCCTCACCCTGGCTTGGCAGGTGGCCCATGTTTTGGTCTAGTATATGCCTCTGCGTCGGGTCCACAGCTACTATTTGATGAGGCATTTCACATTAGTGGAAACTTGAGAGGAAATGTTGTACCTTGTGTGCAGGACTTGCTCCTTCAGCTGAGATAAAGTAGTCCTGTTAAATGGGTGACAACCTGTGACCATGATGTACAGAATAACACACAGGCTCCAGATGTCCACTGCAGGGCTGTTATATTCTTACCCCTGGGAAGATTTCTGGGGCACAGTACCAGAGAGTTCCTCAGATCCTGTCCAGCTTCTGCCCAGGCTGAAGTCAATAGTCTGATGTCTCCTCTGGCATCCATGAGGATGCTCTCCAGCTTCGGATCGCTGTGCACGATGCCTTCTTGTGGCAGCAGCTCATGGCACGTATAATCTCTCCCCACTCTCTGAGTTCCTCTTCCTGCATGCTACCAGCCTCCAGGATGTAGTGCTGCAGATGTCATCCACCTGCATGCTCCATCACACAAGTAGATATTTTCAATGGTTCCAATAACTTGAAACAGCTGAATCACATTTGGGTATTCTAAGGTCTCCATTATAACCAGTTTGAATATAATGCAAGGGAAGTTCTGCTTTATTTTGGGCAGAATTTTCACAGCCATTTAAGTTTCTGTGAGGAGATGGTAGGCCAATTTCACCTGGACAAAGTTGCCCTGCCTGATATCTTTCAGGACCCTATAATGGTCCATGAGGGTGTCCTTTTAGGAAGAACTGAGAGGCCCTATCATAACCTTACCACTCAGATCCTAAGCAGCAGTACTAAGGATGCTAGCTCAAACAAAACAAAACAAAAAATCAAATTTGAAAACCAAAATAGGGCTCAGGTTGTATGTACTTCAGTGGTAGAGTGCTTGCCTTGCATGCATGAGGTTCTGGGTTCGATCCTCGGCACCATATAAAATAAATAAATTAATAAAAATAAAGATATTTTGTCCATCTACAACTAAAAAAACTTAACAAAACAAAACATCCAGGTGTGGTGATGCTTGCCTATAATTTCTGCTACTTGGGAGCCAAGACAGGAAGATCACAAGTTCAAAGCCAACTTAATGAGGCCCTAAGCAACTCAGTGAGACCCTATCTCAAAAAATAAAAAGAACTGAAGATGTGGCTCAATTGTTAAGTACCCCTGGGTTCAGTCTCTGGAAACAAAAACAAAAACTAAAATCAAACAACAAAACCCAACAACCCCAAAACAAACAAAACCCCAATAATATCAAAAGACCAAAACCAGAACCACCAAACGAGGCAGCTATGCATGAGTCCAACAGGTAACCCACAAAGAGCTCCCCCTGAGCTTATGAACAAAAAATCAGCTACAGCCAGGACCTTGTATAGGTGATGTTTGAAATTCTCTGATTCCTTCTGAGCAAGAAATGGCTTAATGGGGCTGGGGATGTGGCTCAAGCGGTAGCGCGCTCGCCTGGCATGCGTGTGGCCCGGGTTCGATCCTCAGCACCACATACAAACAAAGATGTTGTGCCCGCCGAAAACTAAAATAAATAAATATTTAAAAAAAAAAAAAAAAAAAAAGAAATGGCTTAAGTCATAGCTGGGCATGACTTTGGCCTGCAGGACATTTTCCACTTTAATAATAAGAAAGGAGTCCAGTAGTTTTAGGCTTCAGGGTTTATGGAAATCGATATTTACTTGTTTAGAAATTAAAATTTGTAAGATACTAAAAAAAAAAAAAAACCAACAAAAAAAACTGCCCTTCTTGTTTCACGAGTAAATCAATGGACTTGGAAGCTATAATTATAGGAAATCACATGGATCAATAAGACCTGTAGTCTAAAGATCTGAATGGAGGTTTGAATAAAAAAAAAAAAAAAGGGGCTGAAAACTATAAAGGAATCTTATGGTGAGAGAGAGAGGAAAGCATCCCTAAATCATAACTTGGGGTTGCTCCTGACCTCCGTATCATCCATCCCTAAGCACAATGCTGTCTGTGTGGGCTGAACAAATGTCCTAGGCTGAAAACAGAGGAACGGAGCCAGATGGCCAGCATGAGTAGAAAGATTATACTGATGGGGTCAGAGACCAGAGACTGGACATCTGCCTAACCTGCAGCTGGAGATGTGGCAAGAAGATGTAAAGATTAACCGTAAAGGAGAGAGATTTTATTATTTTCTTCCCTTTCAAGGCCAGGAGATACACCTTTCTGGGGTTCAGGTTAGTGACAATACTTACAATCTGAAATATGGACGTTTCTTTCTTTTTTTTTTTTTAAGAGAGAGAGAGAGAGAATTTTTTTTTTAATATTTATTTTTTAGTTTTCGGCGGACACAACATCTTTGTTTGTATGTGGTGCTGAGGATAGAACCCGGTCCGCACACATGCCAGGCGGGCACGCTATGGCTTGAGCCATATCCCCAGCCCTGAAATAAGGACGTTTCTATTTTACAAAAGTGATCTATTTCTAGGAGTGTGAAATTGGTTCGTCTTCTATTCTCCAATCTGGAAGCAGAGCACAGCTGGAGCAGCAGGGATCGCTGCTGGGTGGGGTGAACCTGCAGGGAGGGAGGAGTTGAGATGCTGCCCAACAGAAGGGTGTGTTGAGCATGGCCCATGTGCCCAGAGCACATCTGGTTGGCCCATGTTCCTGCCAGCTGCAAGCTTTAATATCTGGGGCTGGGCACCAGGGGCATGGCCATGGTGCCAGACTGAAGAGTGAGGCTGTCTGAAATTCTCTAACTGGTTCCTTCTGAGCAAGGAACGGCTTAAGACATAGCTGGGACAGTGTTGGCACCTCCCAAGTGGGCCCAGTACAGCAAAGGGACCACTATGATGCCAAGCGAAAACACCTTCTTTTGGTGCCTAACCTTATCTATAATGTCCGGATTGCCTTCACCATCACTACTTTCTAAAAGTCATGCCCTCCTGCCTGCTCAGTCTCCTCCTTCTACCTGCTCAGCAGACTTCTGGAAGCTTTTGTTGTTGTTGTTCTAATTAGTTATACTGACAGCAGAATGCATTCTGGACACTTTTGATGGACTCGCTGCTAGAGCCCTTTATCAAGGAACCTGGTTTGGGGCCATGTTGGACATGCTGCTCCACCATGTGTCTGTTGGTCAACCTGACCCTGCTATACCCTTTTTTTTTTTTTTTTTTTAATATTTTATTTTTTAGTTTTTGGCGGACACAACATCTTTGTTTGTATGTGGTGCTGAGGATCGAACCCGGGCTGCACGCATGCCAGGTGAGCGTGCTACCGCTTGAGCCACATCCCCAGCCCCCTGCTATACCCTTGAGCTACCCTTTTCTTCCATCTCAGCATGAGTTTGGAGGTGGCCAGTCACTGGATGCACCACTACAGTTCTGTGATTGGAGGCAGTGAGAGTCACAAGATGATGGACCTGTTAGGGAATCCAGTGCTTTGGATCTATATATTTCCAGGCCTGCTCTGTTCATCCTCTGTGCTGCAAATAAGCTCTTTTACTGCCTCCTGTACCTATTCAATTTCTCTGAAGGACCATGAGTTGGCTCCAGCTCTGTGGGGCTTTTCTGAATGGGCCTCTGGGTCACTGCCCCATTCGCCTTGGTCAAGTCCCTAATCAGCATTATCCACCTGATCACAGCTGCTGATAACATTGCTGCCCTGGACCCAGCAAACTGTGCCAAGAAGTGACCCTGGCACCTCCTGGTACCCCCACCTGACCTGGGCATCTTATTGTATACAAGGTCCCCCTCTGTTCTCTTCCTCCTCTCCTATGAGGTCCATCCTCATGTCTTCCTAATGTTTCCTCCAACGGGCTGGGATGGGGGTCAGCCTCTCTTTGGTGATATCACAATCTCTGTAATCCTGAGAACCAGGTCCACCCTTGTTATGCTTGATGACCTGGCCTACAAATCAGAAAGGATGGAACACCCTGGTGGAGAAACTGAGGTCATCAAATTTGAAATATTTAAAGTGGATACAAAACTATTTCCACAATGCAGACAATTAAATGCGTTGTTGTGGGCAATAGTGCTGTTGGTAAAACACGCCTCCTGATATCCTACACAACGAACAAATTTCCATCTGAGTATGTACCAACTGTTTTTGACAACTATGCAGTCACAGTTATGATTGGTGGAGAGCTATATACTCTTGGACTTTTTGATACTGCAGGGCAAGAGGATTATGACAGATTACGACTGCTGAGTTATCCACAAACAGATGTATTTCTAGTCTGTTTTTAAGTGGTTTCTCTGTCCTCATTTGAAAATGTGAAAGAAAAGTGGGTGCCTGAGATAACTCACCACTGTTCAAAGACTCCTTTCTTGCTTGTCGGGACCCAAATTGATCTCAGAGATGACCCATCTACTATTGAGAAATTTGCCAAGAACAAACAGAAGCCTATCACTCAAGAGACTGCTGAAAAGCTGGCCCGTGATCTGAAGGCTGTCAAGTATGTGAAGTGTTCTGCACTCACACAGAAAGGCCTAAAGAATGTGTTCGATGAAGCAATATTAGCTGCCCTGGAGCCTCCAGAACCAAAGAAGAGCCGCAGGTGTGTGCTGCTATGAACATCTCTTCAGAGCCCTTTCTGCACAGTTGGTGTTGGCATCATACTAAAAGCAATGTTTAAATCAAACTAAATTAACATGCTTAAGTATTTATTGAATAAATGAAATCAATTATCAGAAAAAAAAAATCAAACTAAAGATTAAAAATTAAAATTTGTTTCTGCAATAATGACAAATGCCCTGCAACTACAAACATGCACTCATGAGACAAGGCCCATAGGTGTGCTTCCCCACTCACCATACTAGTTAACTTTGAGTAATTGTCAGAAAGTGATCAGTACTAGTTTTTGTTGTTTAAAAAGGAAAAAAAAAAAAAAACCAACACTTTTTTTTTTTGGTTTAAAAGCAAGGCATGCTTGTGATGACTTTGTAACAGACTAATTTGTTGAAGCCATTCCCTGGTTCCAACCTGGAGAGTAATGAGTAATCTGGGACACTTTTGCACCCCCCACAGCCTTTTTTGGTGTAGGGGGAGTGTGTGTGGGGTTTATTTTTTAGTCTTTTTTAAAAAAATTAACTGATGGACAGCCATTAGGAGAGGAGGACAAATTGATTCCACATTCCACTTCCTAGATCTAGTTTAGAAAAATGTGTTCCCCACCTGGTGCTCTTAGGAAGGAGTATAGTAAATGCCTCATTTAATAATATACTCCTTTTTGAAAGTTGCCTTTTCTCTCCACCCTTGAGTAGATCCAGTATTTGATGAAATTCATGAAAATGGGTGGCAGCTGTCTTGCCCTCCTCTTTTCTAAGACGCACTCCTATATGTGACTGTGACTTTCAAGGAAATTTGTTTGCCCTTTTTTTTTTTTTGGGGGGGGGGTTCATTTCTAACTTCTTTCATTGATAAATGAAGAATAGTATTGCACCTTTTGAAATACACCAAATGAATTTAGTTTGTAATTAAAAAATAATTTTTTCCCCGTCAGTCATTGTTTTGTATACTTAGCATAGATTTGCAACTCACTGTGTGGTGGTCCTAGAACCCAGTTGAAGACCTGGCACACAGAACAACTATGAGGGGTGGTGCTAGAAGACAGATGCCTGCAGGATGACTGGCATCCTTTCAGGTTTGAGGATGTGGGCCTGCTTCATGAAGAAGCTGGTGGTGGATGGGGTGGGAGAACATTTACCTACAAGGGGACTGACCAGTTGGGAATCCCCTTATTTCTGTTTTGCATATGAGGCCCCCCTAGCCCAGTGATATTCTTTAATGAAAATCATGGCGAGAGTCTTGTGGAGAGTCTTCATAAGTGTTAATAGGGATTATTTTTTTCAGCTTATTTGGTTGCAGTTTCCAGTTTTTAAAAATGTTTAATCTTTTTCCACTTTCCCCAAATCCTAAAACTTGTAGATTCATTAGTGTTGAACCAATGCTTTTTTCTGTCTCAATTCTTTGTATATGCATTCTTTTCAGATGTATTAAACAAACAAAAACCCTTCAAAAAAAAAAAAAAAAAAAGGATGCTCAAGAGGCCCCACCTTTAAGCCAGTGCTCCTGGGTGCCAGGTGACCTGAGGATTGGGCATCCCCACACACCCTATTGGCTCAGCCCTGGCTTCTGGCTGGCCTGGGACTTTAGGGACACTTGAGTGAGAGAGATGGTCCTGGGGCTAGGTTTCCCAAAAGACATGTCAGTCAGACCTCTGCCCCTGGCCAGAGGAAGCCCCACACCATGCCCAGGAGGGAAGGGGCCATCTAGATCCTTCCATGGCAATCTCCTCTGCCGGTCTACCCAGGCCCTGGAAGCCCTGATAATAAAGGCAAGAGCTTTCTCTTCTGGACTTGGCTTCCTTTGAGACATTTTGGATCAAGCCGAGAAGTAAAGGGAGACAGGGGAAAAAAGGAAGATCTACCTGGATGCTTTCCCCCAGTTTGCTGCTGGCTCCTTCCTGTCATTTCACAACAGAGAGAAGCCCTTCCTGCCACCCAAGCTCATGCCACATCTTCTCAGCCCACTTTCTTTATGTCCATGACTGTCTGCTTTTATATTTGCTATCCACTACAGTGTAAAAACTCCATGAGGGCAAAGAATTTTCTTTCTTGTTCCTTTATGTCTAAAATGAACATTAACCTTAACTTGACACATAGTAGTTGATTAATAAATATTCTGGGAAAAAAAGAGAGTGGGAAATTAAGTCATTTATTTCAGCAAATCATTGTTTCCCAGATATACTTTATATATGAATTAACTGCTTTCCACATTAGGAATAATGAAAGCAAGGAATCTTGTCAAATTGGGATGTTGAAAGATAGGCTGAGGATTGGTTTAGGATTTAGTTCACTAAAACTTGTAGAAATAATACAAATGCAAACTCCAGAGTTTTAATTCAGCCAATTTATTGTAAACAGGAAAACCCTAGGACTCTATCATACTGGCTGTGTCACATGCTCTTTCACATCAACTAGTCAAAAACAAGTCCCCAGTAACTAATAACTTAATGTGTTTCACAAATCTCATCTGCTAAACACGGAGTAAATAGAAGTATCTGGGGTAGTCTGTTATTGCTCATGGACTGCAGCTGGGATCCATTTAAATGAATCCATTAGTATGCCTGAGTGACCCAACAGTAGCTCTAGATCCCATTTGGAAACCAGAAAGTGCTGGAGCACACTAAACAAGTGCAGGTTCATGGAAGACTACAAGGAATTGCTTTCAGATCTCTTCAGGTGCCTTTCCTCATACAAATGACACTTGTAAATTTTATTCATTTTTTTTTTTTTTAAGAGCTAAAAGTTACTCAATAGCACATAATTTTCCACAGAAAAGGTAGGTGGATTTTCATTTACTTTTACAGTGTTGGATTTAAACACTCAGGACAAATTTTAGATTCATCTTGTATATATTTGCAGTTTGATGAAAAGCTGCATAGTCTACAAATGCATGAGACCAGAAGGAAGTGATAACTTCATACACCTTCTGATGGACCAAGACAGCTTCACACAAGGAGGCTCTTGAAGTTAGATAAAAAGACAGTTACAGCACCACATTGACCTGACAATAGAAAGGGAGCCCTGCTTTTGAAAGCAGTCTCCTAGGTTGTGACTAGTATCATTCTTGCCCCAAATTGAGATAATTTGGAAAATGGAAAAACCTAAGATGTGAAAAGACATGACTCCACAGAAAGAAGTCCTGGCAAATCAAGTCATAAGGGGAGGTTACATTTCATTTGAAAATGCCATTCTTTGCCTGAGTTAGTGGACAACAGGACCACTTACTATTACTAGTGCCTGTATGTGGAAATATATTCACAATTTCTCTTGAAGCAAGTTTTAATAATAGTAAATATTTCAAAACAGCTGTTAAATCTACAATAACAATTTCACCTAAAATAGTATCTCATGAAAAAAATATTTTTAAAAGTCCACTCCAGTCATCTGTATGTATGTTTATATTTATATATTAAAAAAAATAACACTTAAGGCAAGATCAGACTGGTATCAACGAGGGATTTAATCTTATGGAACTCACTACTTAAGAATGCATATCTCCAAAAAGGTGGCTTTGTATTTGCTGCCTTTTAAATTCATAAAGGGGCAAAATATTGTGGTTCACACACTGACTGCAATTTCACTGTAGTAAAGAGTTAAGGGTGCTAACAATAGCTGATGTTGGAAAAGCATGTCACACACTCAGTAGAATCTGAAGTTGACTCTATTTGTACTTGTTAAGTAAATACAGCAACATGTTGATGAGAAATGGTAAAACTGACAGAACACTGCAAACCAACTATGAACAAGAATGGCAATATAATTCAGTCAAAAACAAACCACAGTAATCCTGAGAAATTCAGTTTGGGACAAAATTGATGTAGGGTAAATCTGTATTTCTAGCACTATAAATAAGTAGGGTATTCTAGATTTTTCCAGCATTTTGCTAGTTGGAATAAAAAACATGTTCAAATTTTATAAAAAGATTAAAACCATGCCTTATATAACCAGCAATTTCACTAATAAAAGAAAATGACATTGCTTTGTGCATTATCTGCCAAATGTAATGTTCTCCATTGATTTACACGAAACCATCAAGTAGAAAGCAAATTTGAAGATCAATTTTTAAAAAGGTAATACCTTTTTAAATGTTTTAAAGCCTTCTATGCCAACCTAGGAGGCTTTTACAAAAAAGCTAACTTTTTCTTCAGACAAGTGACTATTTTACAGAATAGGGAAGAAAGATTCTATAGGAATATCATTCATCATTTTAAGCAGTTATATAAGGGAAATTTCTCTTAGTAATGAAAAGAAAAATGTAAAATATTTGAGGGCATGTATTTTAAAAATATTCTACATCTCTAAGACTCTGTAATTTAATTACTTTGGATTTTTAATATTTCTACATAATGACATTTGACAACTTCTTTTTGTCTGTGTCTCTGATAGTGAACAAGAAACTATTAAAGTGGCCAAGACTGTTTTCCTAGGCTCTGGAAGACTCAGGAATACATCCTCTTTTACTTTCCCAGCAGTGAATGGGAATCTTCAGAGTTTTGCAGCCATGAAGTTAATATGTGGTTTCACAAGGGGAAATAGCGGCAAACCACGCTTGAACTCAGTCATGTTCTGAATCACTTCAGGCTGCAAAGAAAAAAAATGTTTCCTTTTAGTGTGTTTAATTTAAAAATAGACTGAAGAGGACACCAATTTTTCTTCAGGGAAAGAAAGTACACCATATAAGGGGATACTCCATAGATTGTTATCTGTTGATCTTTTTTTAGATCAGTAGAGGCAAGGGGTCATAGATTGGTTTATGCAAACCTATGGTGAGTATCACTAGTGGGACTCTGGGCCAGCAGGCAGACTCCTGGCTTTCAAATGGACATACAAAGGCTGGCTCATCAGGGGCTGGGCACCAAGGCTTCAGCAGAGAAGCACAAGCTGGTGTGCCCATCTAGCAAGGGCCTGCTCATATCGTCCTTGCCACAGAGGCACTGTGGAAAAGACTAAGAGGTCTCACTCTAATATTCTGGGGATACATGTGGCCAGAGATGACTCAATGCAAAGTGCTACAACTGTTCAAACAAGAAGCAAAGGAAGACAAGGGCAGAACTTAAGTAATCAGACAGTGTAGGGGGAATTAAAGTAGAAGCTCAAACTCCTGGTGACTTGAAACCTCTAGGTCTTATGTGTCCTGATGAACAAGCTCTTTCTAAGTCCTCTGACAGTACAAGCTAACATAAAGTTTCTTACTTGTGGCAAGGCTGGTGCTTGTGACAAATTTATATCATTTTGACAGGGGAACTCTCCAACAACAGGACCTATAAGAAAATGAAAGGTTTTAATGCTTTGCTATATTCATACTTGCACACAAGAGCAAATCTGAAAAAAAAAAAAAAAAAAAAATCCAAGCCAGATCCAATCAGGTCTAACTCATGTGCATCTCAGATTCTCTCAGGCTGCCTGCTCCCAAATAATTGATTGCTTGTCCTGCCTTTTGTGTGTCCTCAATGATGGTTAATGATGTTACTGAGGTCATAAAGCCTTGGCTGCAGCAGCAGCTTAGTGCTCAGGTTTGATTTGACAGGATGGATCTCCACACATCCAGAAGGATGTAGTAAAACCCAGAAGGTCAGGGGGGTTAATGGCCAAATAGTAAGAGGAGGAGACAAGTAGGTAAATTGCTGAATCTTGCTTCCCACACATAGTGATACCATAAAGCTTCTTTGGAGTCAGCCCACTGGCAATCAGCTGTGTTTTCCTGTGAATCTGTGGCTACTTTGGCACTGTCACCTGGTACTGTTTTTTTTCCTTCACAGCTTCATTTCCCCTTCCCTCTTACTTTTGCTTCCATAGAGCAGACTCTATTTCCCCTTATCTGTCTACATTCTAATGCTCTATAAGTCATATGGCTATGGCAATGGATAGCCATATGATTCAACATGAGCCTAAAACACAGACTTAAAAAAAAAAAGTCAATATTTAATACTTACAAGAATCCATTTCCCTGGCAAGAACGTGAACGGATACCTTATGTCTCCTTGGGGCATCTACTGCTAACATTTCCTAGGCAGAAAGAAGAGCGAGGTCATCATTTTCCAAAGGGGTACAAATTGTGATGAAGTGCTGCTGGGTATGGTGAACCACACTTATAATTGTAGCAACTTCAGGAGGCTGAGACAGGAGGATCACAAGTTCAAGGCCAGCTTGGGCATTTCAGCAGGACCCCATCTCAATATTAAAAATAAAAGGGGGTCAAAATGCCAGGCTTGGTGACTCCTGCCTATAATCCTAGCAACTTGGGAGGCTGAAACAGGGGGGGATAGCAAGTTCAGCAACTTAGTGAGGCCCTGCCTCAAAATAAAATATAACAAAGGCTGGGGATGTAGATTAGTGAATGCCCCTGTTCAATCTCCAGCCCCTCCAGCATCCTACCTCCAAGACAAGGTGCGGATGTGGTGGGGGAATTGTGATAAGGTAGGAGGAGATATCTGATGCCTTAGCCAGATGTGATGTTTCACAGACCAGAGAGATCACTGGGCAAGCCAAATTCACCCAACAGTTATTTATGGAGCAGTTATTATAAGCCTGGTCCCGTGTGGCTACAAAGGAAGGCCTGATGATGTTTCACAGCAAGCCTGACCATGGTTGCCTCTGTCCTCTGTTGACAGGATGGCCCAGATGACCCCCACAGGCCTGTTCTGACCTCTCCAGCTTTTTTTAGGGTCTTAGCCCAGGCCTGCCTCCAGTAATATGTAAAACCTCATCTAAGAATGTCTTTCTTTTCTTTTCTCTTTTTGCAGTCTGGGGACCAAACCCAGGACCTTGCACATGGTAGGCACTGAGACACACCCCAGCCCTAAGAAACACTTTTTCCTAGATGCCTCTGTTAATATCTTGTAGAATACCAGCTGAAGCACAACTAGGGAAACGCTACTCTAGATTCAGCTTAAGCAAGTTACATTAGAACATCATCTTTTGTGAACAACTGTAACTAATAATACTTCAAGATGAAAATCTGAGAAACCAAAAAGTACAGAATGTGATAACCTTTTTTTGTAGTTAACTGAGGATAAATACCTATGCCCACAAAACAAAATGGTCTTGAGTGGCAAATAAGTACAACTAAAATTTATTTTGTAACATCAAGAAGTAAAACATGGGCCTGGGGATGTGGCTCAAGCGGTAGTACGCTCGCCTGGCATGCGTGCGGCCCAGGTTCAATCCTCAGCACCACATACCAACAAAGATGTTGTGTCCGCCGAGAACTAAAAAATAAATATTAAAAAAATTAAAAAAAAAAAAAAGAAGTAAAACATGGGCTGGGGTTGTGGCTCAGTGGTGGAGCGCTTGCCTAGCATGTGTGAGGCACTGTGTTCAATCCTCAGCAAAACATAAAAATAAATAAAAGGTATTGTGTCCATCTATAATAAAAAAAAAAGAAACAACACATTCTGATTTATAGCACCAAAACCTTCAACACTGCTTATTAAATGCTACTAAGTGCCAAATATTTTAAATACCTCATTCCCATAATATTCCAATCAATTCTACTTTGTAGATAAGGAAACAGGTTTTAGCGCTTAAGTAACCTGGCTGAGGTCACAAAACTACCAGTTGGTGTTGGGGTGGAGCCTGGCTCCACATGTTCCTGTTGCTGCTCCACAAACAAAAGAACCTCAGAAGGAGGTAATATGACTCAGTAGGTTAGCAGACCACTTATTGAGCTGTGTATCAAGAAACACATGCCCTATCCCCAATCCTCTGCTCCTCACTACCCTACTGTAGCTCTCTTTTCATGTACATGAAGACCACCTGAGGTTATAGTTCATATCAAAAACTTTGTTCCAGGATCCCTAAAGCATAAACGCCAAGAGTGAATATACAGGATGGCATCAAATTAAAAAGCTTCTGCACAGCTAAGAAAACAATTAGGAATGTGAAGAGAGAACCTACAAAATGGGAGAAAATCTTTGCTAGCTACTCTTTTGATAGAGGATTAATTTCTAGAATACCTAAGAATTTAAAAAATTTTACGCCATAAAAATCAAATAACCCAATTAATAAATAGGCAAATGAATTGAACAAACACTTCTCAAAAGAAATACAAATGGCTGACAAATACATGAAAAAATGTTCAACAGCTTTAGCAATTAGGGAAATACAAATAAAACTATACTGAGATTTCATTTCACATCAGTCACAATGGCAGTTATCAAGAATACAAATAATAAACACTGGAAAGGATGTAGAGAAAAAGGACCACTTTCACACTGTGGCAGGACTGTAAATTAACACAACCTCTATGGAAATCAATATGGAGCCTCTTTGAAAGATTATGGTATATATATGTAGTAAGAATTGTAAAGCCAAAAAAAAGTACATGTATGAAGACATAAATTGGCGTGAATATACTTTATATACAAAGATATGAAAAATTGTGCTCTAAATATGTAATAAGAATTGTAATGCATTCTGCTGTCATGTATTTAAAAAAATAAAATCAATTAAAAAAAAAAGATTAGGCATGGGACGGAGGTTGCAGCTCAGTGGTAGAGCTCTTGCTTAGCACATGTGAGGCACTGGGTTTGATCCTCAGCACCACATAAAAATAAATAAATGAATAAAGGTATTGTATAAAAAAAATAAAGAAAAGAAATATTACACATGGAACCACCATATGACCCAGCTATGCCACTCCTCAGTATTTATCCTAAAGAATTGAAGCCATCATACTATTCTGATACATGCATACCCATGTTTATAGCAACACCAGTCACAATAGCTAAACTACAGAACCAGTGTAGGCATCCATCAGTGAATAAATGGATAAAGAAAATGTGGCATATATACACAATGGAGTTTTTTTTTTTTTCACAATGGAGTTTTATTCAGCCATAAAAAAGAATAAAATTATGTCATTTGCAGGAAAATGGATGGAACTTGGGAACATTAAGTTAAATGAAATTAGTCAAACTCAGGACGGTCAGGGTCTCATTTTTCTCTCATACGCGGAAGCTACAGAGGAAAAAGGAAAAGGTGTGTATACAGGGGAATCTCATGAAAATCATAAGGAGATCAGCAGACAAAAAGGACCAGCGGGTGAAAGGTAAGGAGAACTGCTGGGGTGAGATATTGACCAAATTATATTATTATATTGTGTGTATATATGAACATGTAACAACAAATCCCATCATTATGTACAACTATAATGCATGAATAAAAAATGTGGAAAAAAAAAGTTTCATATTTTCAAAGGCTATTACTGCAAAGGAGCATGAATAGTTGAGATAAGACAGAGATGCCTTCCTCTACACAAGACAAAGGGAGAAAATAACTTGCGCAGCTATCTATTTCCACCACCAAAATGGCTCAATTCTCACTGCCTAAAAATATGAATTCCAGGGGCTGGGGTTGTGGCTCAGAGGTAGAGCACTCACCTGGCATGCGTGAGGCACTGGGTTTCATCCTCAGCACCACATAAAAATAAAATAAAGGTACACAACTAAAAAATATTTTTAAAAAATGTGGGGCTGGGGTTGCGGTTCAGCAGTAAAGCACTTGCTTATTAGCATGTACAAGGCCCTGGGTTTGATCTTCAGTACCACCAAATAAAATAAATAAAGGTATTGTGCCCAACTACAACTAAAAAATATAAAAAATATGCATTCAAAATATTGGTTTTTGTTGTCAAATTCTGAAACTATGGTGCTACATCCATCCTCTTTTTTATCATTAAGGTGTTGTCAGCTACATTAATCATGTTTTACGTAAGAGAACAGCAGTCTTGCAGTTTTGCAGATTTGGGGGGAAGAGGTGTAAATAACTTCTAGATGGCGTAAGAGAACCACTTTCCCCTATGAAAATTAAATGGGCATTGAAAGCCCTAACATATGAGAAAAATGTGATAAGGCCTTACTGTGCAAAAATCATGCTAATGAGGACTGCAAACAGATTTCTTATGCAGGCAGCTACAATATACCTCTGGAAATGACATTTTAAGTAAATGATCTCTCCTCTAAAGGGATGTGAAAATGGGATGGGACTGAGTTCCCGATGAAACAGCTTCTAATCACAGATATAATCTAGGCAAAATGGCTAGACCACTTAAGAGACAATTCTAAGGTGTTATAGCAATCAGAGTATTATTTTTTTCCAGGCACAAAAGTGTTCTATATAAAGTAGTGGTCCCAATAAATTACAAAGATCATATGTAGCATTCAAAATTAGTATAAGTCCATTGCAGCATAAATTTTGAATGTCTGTACTTGACATGCTATTTATATTATATGACTACTTACTACAAATTTTGCTATTCTTAAGATTATGGAGGGGAAAATTTAGATGATGTGAACTTCTTTTTTTAAAAATATTTTATTTCTTTTCTTTTCTTTTTTTTTTTTTAGTTTTAGGTGGACACATTATTTTATTTTTATGTGGTGCTGAGGATGGAACCCAATGCCTCATGCATGCTAGACGAGCGCTCTACCACTGAGCCACAACCCCAGCCCCTGATGTGAACTTCTTAAAGTTGTTCTGGGAAGACTTTAATGCTTCTTTTCTCTGCATGATAAACTTTCTCATTAAGCACAGGCATTTAAAGCTCATAAGATTTCTGAACACAGTTCAAAGGGGAGTAATTATGTATTTAAAAAAGGAGGCACAGTTGCTCCTAAGTAGGTGAAAACAATGTGTAGTTGTCAGAGCCTGGAAAATAATCTGATTCTCCAGTTTTTTTTTTTTTTTTTTTTTTTCTTCCTCCCCACCAAACAAGCTTAGCAATGTTCTTTGTAGTGGAGTAGAAACAAAGGAACAGCTGGGCACGGTGGCACACACCTGTAATCCTAGGGGCTTGGGAAGCTGAGGCAGGAGAATCATGAGTTTAAAGCCAGCCCAGAGAAAAAACAAAAAAACATAAGGTGCTAAGCAACTGGGTGAGACCCTGTCTCTAAATAAAATACAAAAAAGGGCTGGGGATTTGGCTCAGTAGTTGACTGTCCCTGAGTTCAATTCCCTGGTACCAAAAAAAAAGGGGGGGTGAGGGAGAGTTCAGAGAGGTGGATTTAGAAGGCAGGAAGAGCCAATGTAGACCTCAGTTCAGAAGAAAAGCAAGACACTACTGGGTTCAATAAGAATTGTCTATTTTTTTCTAAGAGTAATAGGCCAAAATGTGTCAAAAATACTTAAACTCACAAAAGCACCTTCATAAATCCAAGCTGAATGTCAAACAGTAACACAACATATAACACATTTCCTTCACTCAAAATGTAAATAAATATATTCAACTTACCTTGTAGAATTTGATGATGTCTTCCTTGGTAAGGGTCTTTAAATATGCAACTTCTATATTATCTGAAAAAGTAATCAAACAATAGTTTTCTAATATTTTCACATTAAGCAGTCAAAAATACTAATAAACTACAATACATTTCACTCCAAGCCTTTCAAGTATCCAGTTTTTTTTTTTAATACTGGAGATTGAATCCAAGGGCGCTCTACCACTGAGCTACATCCCCAGTCCTTTTTATTTTTTATTTTGAAACAGGGTCTTGCTAAGTTGCTGACGCTGGCCTCAAACTTTTGATCCTCCTACTTCAGCACCCCAAGTTGGTAGTTGATAGGTAGGCACCACCACACCTGGCTAAAAATATATTTTTAGGTGACCATATGCTCCTGCAAGTAGAAAGCGAATAGATTTTAAGTAAAAGTAAGTGGATACAGTGCAATAGGTAAAAACCTTGGTTTAGGAATGAGGCCAGCCTTGGTTACACATCATGGCTCTCTGCTATTTGCTGCTGGATTTTGGGTTAGTCACTTTGACTTTTCTATTTTTATGTGGTGCTGGGGGTTGAACTCAGGGCCTTGTGCATGCCAAGCAAGTGCTCTATCAACTGAGCTTCATCCCCAACCCTCACTTCAACTTTTCCGAGCCTCAGTTTCCCCATCTAGAAATTGGGGCAACTACTCAATATGGCTGTAATGAGAAAACCAAGAAAATGACATGTGATGTTATGCACATGGTAAATGCTCAATAAGTGCTAGATACACTCGTAGTGAATCCAACTTCTAGAAAAAATTACAGGAAACTGAGGCCTCAAAAAGGTGATTTGGCCAAAATCTTCAATTTGTTGATATCAGAATATATACACTACTCAACTCCCCTAACTTCTAGTGTGGCTTAGTGCACTCTATTATTGATCTATGTTCTGGAGGAAAGGTAAGAGGAAGCTGACAGGGGACTTCAGAAAGCACAGATCTTCCAAATCTGAAAGCTGTGCAAGTTTTAGGAGAACCCTACAGAAAATGTTTGAAATCCCATGCCTCTAGGGCACTACCTGGCTCAAGGGGATTAATTCATTCTTTTTTTGGGGGGGTGGGAAGGGGCAGGGGTCTTTTCCACTGAGTTACATCCCCAGCCTTTTTTATTTTGAGACAGGGTCTTGCTAAATTTCTTAAGGCCTCACTAAGTTGCTGAGGCTCTGGAGTTGTGGGATTACAGGTGTGCACCATCATTCCTCGCCTTAAGGGAATTCAATCTACAGATTTTTCATTTTTTCAGTGTTATGGGAAATAGGTACTTATGTATCTGTGCTCAGAGTCTCAGGGGTACACTGATAGAACAAATAAACAAGTGAAATTAGATTTGTTATTAATATACCAATGTGAGTTACAGGGAGATCTAGCTGTAGTTTTGGAGAAGAAAAGGAGATAAGGTTCCTAATAGGAAATTTTTAGGGGTGGATGGGAAGAAAGGGGACAGGGGATTAGCAATGATGGTGGAATATGATGAACATCATTATCCAAAGTACATGTATGAAGACATGAATTGGTGTGAATATACTTTATATACAACCAGAGATATGAAAAATTGTGCTCTATATGTGTAATATGAATTGTAATGCATTCCACTGTCATTTATTTAAAAAATCAAATAAATAAATTACTGTACATAGATGTTTACCAAAATATTATTAATAACAATGTTAAATATAGAATGTTCACATTTTAGTATGTGTCCATAATATTTGACATATTTATTTCCATTTTTGGAATGTCTAATATAGGAAAAAGTCATTAGTACTTATAGTATTTGTACATATTTATGGATATTAAAATGTGGCTCTGCTATATTTGATCATGAAAAGTATTTAAAGCAATGTGTACATTATTATTTCATTTCACCAAAAAGCTGTGTTTGTTAGAAAATACATTTGGAAGAACTTAGAATTAAACAAAGATTTTTTAAAATTGTGATATTATTCCATGCTACTTTTGTATTTATTTATTTATTTATTTAGTTGTAGTTGGATGCAATACCTTTATTTCACTTATCTATTTTTATGTGGTGCCAAGGATCGAATCCAGGGTCTCCCATGTGTGAGGCAAGCGCTCTACCACTGAGCCACTATCCCAGCCCAATGCTACTTTTGTATTTTTTATTCATCTAATTAGTGTGAATCTTAAATAACAAGAAGGTTTCTTTTAATAAATAAATAAATAAATAACAGTTCTTTTAAAGTGCCATCCCTACTCTACTGCCAAATCACAAAATATATACCATTTTGTAGAATGGCCTCAATGTTCTCAAATTTTACATTTAAGTGCCATAATATGTTGGGGTTCTAATTTTACCTTACCTCTGTCAAAATTGTATTGCTGGGAGATGATTTCTCCCCAATATTTAGCACACTCTGCAGATAATTTCTTTGGTTTGTCAAGTCGACGAATTGCTAATGCTTGAATATGTTTTTGGAAGGCTTCTTCTGTCATGTCCTCTATGGACTTTTCCATAGTAATTAAGAAAGCTTCCACTCTGCTTTCTAGGTAGTGTGGTGGCTTTTCTGATTGGATGATGAAGCGCAAGCCCTGTATACCATTAGCTCGACGTGGCCCACTGAAGACAATGTAACCTAAAACACAAACATCATCCAGTCAGGATCTTGGCATTTGAGACTTAGGCCACTTTTAATCTTTTGGAGCAATAAAATCTACTTTAGAATTTTAGATTATCTATCCTTGAAAAAATATTAAGACAGTCTCAGTTTCTAAAGACAGAGCAGAAGAGCTCGCTGAAGACTAGTTAGAAAGTTGGAGATGACTTTTTCTTCTTTGGGAAAAACAAAACAAAAAAATCTCCAAACAACCCCATTCATCATTTGAACTCACATTCCACCTCCTCACTTTTTGTTAGTTAATCCCCTTCAACCTAAGCTTAAGTAATTCGCATTCCCATGACATGCTGTACTCATTTTCATCCCTATCTACTGTCCCAGTTATCTGCTTTTAGTATCTAAGTTCCTTATATGAACCTGGCTCTACCACTGCATTTCTTATTAGATAATCCATTCCTGGACCTACTCTATTCAGACTGTAACTCTACAGAGACTGGGCTAACTAAAGGTTATATTTCCATTGGCATCTGGTGATGCCATGAACACAGTGCTTCAAGGACTTTCTAAACTGAGTTCTTGGCTTGCTTCCTTCTGCTGTTCTGCACCTCTGACAACTTCATTGTGTTTGGGCTCTAATTCTGAGGAAGTCATTATCTTCAGCAGAGCTTTTATACTTTGAACACTCTTAAAGACTATTCATAACATAACCATTTGTATAGTTCCTAGCATGGTGTTTTTAAAAAAATTACAGGTATCAAGAGAGACTTACCAAATCCTCTTTCACTGGTTCCTCTCTGCCATTAACAAGGGCCTTCTTGAACTTTTTTTGGGGGGTGGGGCAGAGTACCAGGGACTGAACTCAGGGGCACTTGACCACTAAGCCACATCTCCAGTCCTATTTTGTATTTTATTTAGAAAAAGGCTCTCACTGAGTTGCTTAGCATCTCACTTTTGCTGAGGCTGGCTTTGAACTCAAGATCCTCCTGCCTCAGCCTCCCAAGCCACTGGGATTACAGGAATGCTTCATGGCGCTTGGCTTCTTGAACTTCTTTACTCATTTATTAAATCTGCCAGGAAGTCTAAGACTTTTACCAGTGCCTAAAATTTTGCAAATACATTCCGAGTACCTTGTATGTGTCCCAGGTTTGGGATATAGTGATGAATAAGAGAGAATACCTGCCCTCAGGGAACTTGTTTGGTGAATCCAAGCTCCTCTGAAGGGCTGCTTTCTATTTTGCTACTCTTGAGTCTGCCCTCAGCATTCTCTCCTCTCTACCTGAAATGTCTTCTTTATTGACATGTATGTAATATAAATACAGGGTCATCTCATTAAGAAGTGCTTTGATATCTACAAGATATTGACTGCTTATCTATCTTATTTATATGAAGGTGCTAGGGATAGAACCCAGGATCCCGTGCATACAAGACAAGCATTCTACCACTGAACTACACCCCCAGCTTGGATTGCTTATCTTTTAGAAGTGAATTCTCTGTCAACAAGGTTTTCACAAGTCTCTCTTCTACATGTGGAGAATGTTTTCTGAGGACAACTGTTTTTCGTTAAGGTCTATAGTATCTTGCTATTACCCCACTTCCTTCTCACCCAGCTGCTCCTTGGTACGCAGGGTATTGAAGCAAGGCTCAGAGATAATCTGACAGAAAAGTTCTAGAAACATGTTCTCCGAGGTGCTCTGCATGTCTGTTTGGTAGTATATCTCGATGCCACAGTTATTATGAACTTCATTCCTCTGCTGATAAACAAACCATCCTCCTAGAAGTTTCAAAAAGAGAGCAACAAGTTAAAAAATTAATTTAGGGTTTAATAAAATCAATGCTATGTTTACCCATTAATATATGTAACTTTCTGTTCATAAAATGGCAGCACTAAATTCTTATCAGAAGAGGGAGGAGAATCTGAGCTGTAAAACCCTACCCTTTCCATTTTCAGACTTTTCATTTATATAACAAATGTCTCCTTCACAGTGCATAAAAATTTTCTTTTTTAATTTTTATTTTTTGATACTGGGGATTGAAGTCAGAGGTTCTTTTTACCACTGAACCACATCCCCTGTCCTTTTTATTTTTTGTTTTGAAACAAGACCTCACAAAGTTGCTTAGGGACTTGCTAAGTTGCTGAGGCTGGCCTGGAACTTGTAATCCTCCTGCTTCAGCCTCCAAGTTGCTAGAATTACAGATGTATGCTACTGTGCCTAGCAACTTTTAATTTTTAAACCATAAATGCTTTCCCATGGAGAGTTAAATGAGGGATTATTTAAGGCATTCATATCTGATCACTTGGCTAAATTGAAATAATTTCCTAACACCTGGCATTTTGAGAATATGATTGATGTAAACTTTTTTGTGTGTGTGTGGGGGGGTACTGGGTATTGAATATAGGGCCCCTTACATGTTAGGCAAGTGTTCTACCACTCAGTTATGCTTTCAGCCCTTTGAGACATGGTTGGGCTAAATTACCCCTTGTTGGGCTCCACCCTGCAATCCTCCGGCCTCAGCCTCCTGAGTACCTGGGATTATAGGTTTCTGCCACTGAGCCTGGATTAAACTGGGCTATTTTGGGACTTGAGGCAATGTGGGGCCCAAAAGACAGGGTCCTAGGAGAAGAAAAAGAAAGAAGATGAGCTGGGGCTATAGCTTAGTGGCAAAGCACTTGCCTAGCATGCATGAGGCACTGGGTTCAATCCTCAGCACCACATACAAATTAACAAAAATAAAATAAAGGCATTCTGTCAACTAAAAAAAAAAAATTTAAGAAAAGAAGAAAGTAGAGTGAAAGAGTTATGAAAGATTCACTTTGAAATTTTGTTTTTAGTTGGGCTCAGTTTGCCTAAAGATAAATGTTATAGACCTTTCTTTCTTTTTTTGTGTTGGGATGAACCTAGGACCTTGCACAAGGTAAGTAAACACTCTACCACTGAGCAGCATTCCAGCCCCAATACTATGGCTCTTAAAAAACAGATCTTGATTCTTCCTCTTTGCCCTATTTGTAATGAGAAACAAACTAGAAGATTGACAATTTCATGATGACTGGGCGTGAAGAAGAGCAGAGCTGTGCTCAAGATATCCCATTCAACAAAGATATTCTGAGGTAGTGTGTAGCTATTTAGAGACAGACTTCAGTTTTAAGGACTGCATAGTGTAATAAAAAGGTGGTGGTGCACTTTTATTTATTTATTTAGTTGTAGATAGACACAATATCTTTATTTATTCATTTTTATGTGGTGCTGAGGATCAAATCCAGGGCCTCACACGTGCAAAGCAGGTGCTCTACCACTGAGCTACAGCCCCAGCCCCTTGGTGGTGCACTTTAATCCAAATGCAAGAGTAGAAATGCTGAGTAGCTAAAACAGAGGTTCAGAAAACTGTTAGGAGTTTAAAAGTAGAAGTGACTACTTTTAGATAAGAGTCTTAGAAAAAGTTTAGTGGATGTTATAGTTTGGATCTTGAATGCCTCCACTTATGGTTTAGTTGTGGTGCCCCCAAAAGCTCACATATGAGACAAAGCAAGGTTTGGAGGAGAAATGATTGGGCTATAGTCTTAATCTAATCAGTGAATTAATCCATGATAGGATTGACTGGATGGTAAGCTAGAGGCAGGTAGGGTATGGCTGGAGGAAGTGGTTCACTAGGGGCAGGGCCATAGGGTATATATTTGTATCTGGCCAGTAGAGTCTCTCTCTGCTTCCTGATCACAATGTGAGCTCCTTCCCTCTGTCACACTCTTCTGCCATGATGTTCTACCTGGAGCCCTGAGGAATGGAGCCAGCCTTCTATAGACTAAGACCACTGAAACTGTGAGCCCTTTTCTCCTCTACAATTGTGCTGGTTGGGTACGTCAGACACAGCAGCAAAAAAGCTGACTAAAACACCTGCAAAAGCTCATGTGTTGAAGGCTTGGCCCTGGCCTGTGGTGCTGCTACTGGAAGGCAGTAGAACCTTTTGGGAGGCAGAGTCTAGTGGAAAGAAGTTAGGTTACTGGGAGCATAGAAGAGGATATTGGGACCCCATTCTCCTCTTCCTCAGGCTGCCATGAGTTGAAGGCTTCCTCGCTTACAGGCCCCAAAAGTAAAAGGCCATGATGAAACCTCCAAAACTTGAGCCAAAATACACTCATCCTCCTTCTTTTTGGTGGTGGTGGGAGATCAGGGATTGAACTCAGGGGCACTCAAAACACTGAGCTACATTTTCAGCCTCATTTTGTATTTTATTTAGAGACAGGGTCTCACTGAGTTGCTTAGCACCTTGCTTTTGATGAGGCTGGCTTTGATCTCAAGATCCTCCTGCCTCAACCTCCTGAGCTACTGGGATTACAGGAGTGCTCCACTCCACCTGGCCACCCACCCTTTTTATAAGTTGTTTATCTTGGGTATTTTGTCAATGACAAAAAGCTAACACAATGGAGTAGGTGTTTGGAAGAATGAGTAGGGTGTAGACAAGGTCCATGGGGAAGAAGGGGCTGAGGGGAACATTATCTTAGGAGGATAAAAGAGCTGAGAGAAGAAAAGCACAGATGCTGCATGAATGGGAAAATACCACGAAATGCGGCCAAGAAACATCAGCTCTCATTCTTGGTCTAATATACCTCTCATGATACAGTCTGCAACAATATTAAATCATGTTAATGTATTTTTACATGAAATAGACAATTGTTGCCAGGTGTGGTGACCAATACATATAATTTCATCAACTTGGAAGGCTGAGGCAAGAGAATTGCAAATTTGAGGTCAGTCTCAACAATTCAGCAAGATCCTGTCTGAAAATAAAAAGAACTGGGGATGTAACTTAGAGGCAAAGTTCCCCTGGGTTCAATCCTCAGTAGTAAAAACAAACAAACAAACAAAAAAAATCATTGTTAATGTAAAAGTTACCCAATGTTGCAAACCCAAATACATGAATAAAATCAATTATTGATGTTGATCCCTATGAAAACATTCTTTTTTTTTTTTGCTTTTGTTTTTTAGTTGTAGTTGGACATAATACCTTTATTTTAATTTTTACGTGGTACTGAGGAATGAATCCAGCACCCCACACATGCTAAGCGAGTGCTCTACTGCTGAGCCACAACTCCAGCCCCAGAAAACATTCTTTTTTATGTGTGGCATTGAGGATTTAACCTGGAGCATACAACTGAGTGACACCCCTAGCCCAATTTTAGTTTTATTTTGAGCTAGGTTCTCACTAAATTTCCAAGGCTGGCCTCAGATTTGTGATTCTCCTGCCTGACTCCTGAATCACTAGGATTATGGGAGTGTGCTATTGTGCCCAGCTATGAAAATATTCTTTTTTTTTTTAATATTTATTTTAGTTTTAGGTGGACACAATATCTTCATTTTACATTTATGTAGTGCTGAGGATCGAACTCAGTGCCTCATGCATGCTAGGCGAGTATACTCTACCACTGAGCCACAACCCCAGCTCCCAGCTATGAAAATATTCTTATAATAAATATATGTTATCTGCACCTATAACTTTACTAAAACCTTTTCTGCCAAAGATTATTATGGGTTTCCAGTGAAATAGTTATTACTTTCTATGAATAAATTTTATACTTCCCAGTCAATATTTTAAATGTGATATATTTAATTCCTAACTCTTCTATACTCAAGTACCAGTCAATGCTAGTATCATTCTCAAAATCATCTCCCACCTCCAATTTCACCTCCTTGGCTCCCCTCCAGAGAATTTTCTGGAAGAATTATCTCTCTACTCATACTTCCATAAAAAGTAAAGGATCCCAGGAGATCTTTGTCATAAAATCATATATCATTATCAAAGTGAATTCAACCTACCTGTCATCACTCATATTATTTTATTTATTTATTTATTTTTAATATTTATTTTTTAATTTTCGGCGGACACTTTGTTTGTTTGTATGTGGTGCTAAGGATTGAACCCGGGCCGCATGCATGCCAGGTGAGCGTACTACCACTTGAGCCACATCCCCAGCCCCGAATATCTAAAGTTTTAACATTTCCACTTACTGTCAGGGAGCTGAACTTCTCTATATCGAACCAGCTGACTTGGAAGAAGAGGTTTGGTGTGAGCATATTCAATAAGGGTGTCTTCGACCATTTGCATGATTCCTAATGCAGCCTGGGAAAAAGATGCCATAGCACATTACAAAAAAAAAAAAAAAAATGTATCTGGTCTGTGAAAATAAAAAGAGTATACTGGACAGTCTATTACAATATTAAAAAAAAAAGAAAACATGCTTGTAAAATAAAGTAGCTTAGTTTATCATAAAAATAGGTTTGAATCCCACTCAAATGGATAAAAGTTGAATCTATCAGTCAGTATGGTAGTAATGAAGAGAAATAGAGACCCACACAATTATTAACACTGATGCCAACGCTGGGGGACAAAAACACTGCCCCAATTGAAGAGGAATTGGTAATGGAGAGCTGGTCCTTAATAAATGACCTTGACTGCGGCACCTGGGGTCAAAGCCAAGCAAAGAAGGTGAGCATAAAGTTTTGTTGTGTGTGGAACTAACCTTGGCAACAATCCTGTCTCTACCGCTTACTGGAATCTGACTTTGGGCATGTTATTTTGGAGGCAGTATTGCAGAGTGGTGGAGAGTGAAGGCTCTTGAGACAGACTGCTATGGAAATTTTGTTGTGCTTTCTATGTGCTCAGCGCTTGGCATGTACTATTTAATTCTTATAACCCACAATGTAGCTGGCAACTCTAACTCTACTTTTATAGATAGGTAAACAGAGTTAAGACATTTTCATAAGATTACATACATATTTATTATTTGGCAGGGTCAGGACTTGAATGCACATTATGTGAATCTACAGAATAGAGGCAATTATTCCCATTTTCTCCTAAGATTGCACAAGGCAAGAAATGAAAGCAGGTCTTCAGTTAACTATAGTCTTCCACCTCCTCCTTGCCTTCTCCCACCTTCCTCCACAGAGTAGAGAAGAATTATCTCTCTACTCATCTACTCACTGAGCAAACTCTAATGAGCTTATCACTGTGCTGGTTAATAATCTTAAGATAGACTAAAGGAAAAAAATTTCTTCCAGTGGTCCACATCAGACCACTAAAACCTCAACCACTCACCTGTTTTGTTATGTTTCCATGGAGAAGGGCCTCAATGTGCAGCCGTGACAGAAGCTGAGGTATGAAGGCCTTAAGGCGAGGAAGAGTGACATCTGTAAAGGAATAAAAAATGTTGACATCTACATTTAAGTGTAAATACAAAAACCAAGCAAGCAGATAAGAAAACTTTGTATTTGAGATAATTTAAGATTTATAGAAGATTTGCAAAAATACCACATAGTTCCTTTATTATACACTTCACCCAATTTCTCCTAACTAGTTAACATCTTTCCTAACCATAATACTCTCTGAGAATTAGATTTAAGATCTTTAGGAAAAAAACCAGGACCACTCTAGCAAAATTGGCTGCTTGTCATTATAACCTTTCACTGAAAGCTACAGAAAGAGTTTGGCATATTAAAAGTCTAAAATTATCCAATAACTTTGACATAATCATCTTAAACTTGATTTTTACACATTTAGAAAAAAATCCCAAATCCAGGTATACTGAAATAAAAAATAAAACAAGACATTCAAAGAATTTAACTTCTCATAAATAATTTAAAACTGAGGAAGATAACATGAGCTATCTTTATAATAACTAATGCCAAAAAATACAATTTCACATTTCCTAAACACCATAGATGATCAAACTTAAGAAATTAACACTGATACAATACAATTAGCTGAAAATGCAAAAGAATTATTATTTTTAATTTTAAATATTTACTTTTTTTAGGTGTAGATGGACACAACACAATGCCTTTATTTTTTTATGTGATGCTGAGGATTGAACCTGGGCCCCGCTCATGCTAGGTGAGCGCTCTACCGCTGAGCCACAATCCCAGCCCCTATTTTTTATTTATTTATTTATTTATTTATTTTTTTAAAGAGAGAGAGAGAGAGAATTTTTTAATATTTATTTTTTAGTTCTCGGCAGACATAACATCTTTGTTTGTATGTGGTGCTGAGGATCGAACCCGGGCCGCACGCATGCCAGGCAAGTGCGCTACCGCTTGAGCCACATCTCCAGCCCCCATATTTTTTATTTTTAATATATTTTTTTTTTTTTTTTAGTTTTAGGTGGACACAATATCTTTATTTTATTTTTACGTGGTGCTGAGAATCGAACCCAGTGCCTCACGCATGCTAGGTGAGCATGCTACCACTTGAGCCACATCCCCAAGAATTATTTTTAAATTCTTATTAATGAGCATACAGAAAAGATTAAGTGAAGTAATGATGGAAATGAAAAATATAAATAATAATGGATGATATAATCAGTCTGTCCAATAAAGCAACTCTGAAAGTATTTTATTCCATTCAATAGACACATTGAAGGCATTACATTAAACTAGGCATCAAATAAAAGGATAAAAAGAAGACATAATCACAATTCTAAAACAATTTAGGACTTTCAAGCAAACTCCCTGAGAATTAGATTGAAGATCTTTAGGAAAAAACAAGGACCACTCTTTAGGCATTAATATATTTTCTAAAATTTTAACTGAACTTAACAGATCTAAAGATGCCAGGGTTTGGAAAAAATGCCTGAGCATACTTTCTATGTGATAAGACTTTCAAGCTCAGTCTTTTCCCTCTTTTCTGAAAAGTTTGATATTAACAAGGTAAAGTGCTGTCAGAGCATTTAGTCATGTTCAGAAAGCTAAGAACAGTGATAATTAACCATGTAGGTTCAAGTTGAAAATAGCAAATGTGGCTAACCTGCCCAAATGCAAAAGCTACTTCAAAGACCACCAATGTTTTTATGAAAAACATACAACACTGGCAAGTTTTTTTTTTGGTTTTTTTTTTTGGTAGCGGGGATTAAACCCAGGGGCACTTTACCATTGAGCTACACCCTCAGCCCTTTTTATTTTTTGAAACAGGGTCTTGCTAAATTGCTAAGACTGGCCTTGAACCTGCCATCCTTCTGCCTCAGCCCCCCCAAATCGCTGGGATTACAGGCACACGCCATCATGCCTGGCTCACAGTTGGCATTAACAGAACTATATTATTAAAAAACATAACACTTGATACCAGTATAAACCACAAACATCTTAGAAAAAAAATCGAGACAGCATTAATTAGGCTTTAAGCAAAAAGGGTCTCACCATCCAGGGCTTCTTTTAACTCATCTTTAGTCCAGGCCACTTCAGTCATCAGCAAGCGGAGGTAGTACATGGCATGCTGGTGAGGCTGTTCAGCCCGGAAATTGTTGAGAGACCGCATATACTAGTGAAGGGAGATATGGATCTATGAATTTTATAAATCTCATTATATGAACTATGTGTTACTGGCATGTGGGAATATTTACTTCTTTCTTCTCCTGAAGTCACATATTTAAGAATAGGGCATACCCCTCTCTAATCCTTAAACTAATTGACATGCTTAAAAAAAAATTATAGTTGTAGACGGACATCATGCCTTTATTTGCTTATTTTTGTAGCGGTGCTAAGGATCGAACCCAGTGCCTCACACGTGCTAGGCAAGTGCTCTGCTACTGAGCTCCAGCCCCAGGCTCCAGCATGCTTTTTCATTGTCAAGGTGGCACCTTTACCCTTGGCAACTGATTTGTACTCTAAATGCTTTCACTATGAGACATCTTTCACCTCTCAGAAAGTTATTTCTGGTTTCCAGGGCCTTCGTCTTTTTGGCATCCTTAGATAGTATATATACAGCCATTCGAAAGTCTTGGTAAGCAAGTAACGTGGATAGATATATTCTGGATCTTCAATTGATAACAGACAGTAGTTTTTTTATGATGTACAATGAAGACCACAGTTTAGCTATGAAAGCAACAATCCATCCTATACTTTCATTACTGGGTCTAACATGGGGTGTATTTGAATGGAAGATATATCAAACTTAAATAGTCTGCCCTAATGTGACAAAGCTCTTGTGGTAAGGCAGAACCCAGTCTGTTCAAATGTGTTCATCTGAAACTCCCTGAATGCCACTAGCTGCTTCTCTTTGAAAGTCAGTACTGCAACTGCATGAGCTCTTGAAGCCCACGGAGAAGGGGGCCAGGTGTCCACCAGAGTCGGCTTTCTTTCTGGTATAGATTAAGCAAATATAAGGTAAGATGAACGCAACAGGATTATGAATGCTTCATTTACTCCTCTCTCCCTTTATCAAAAAATTTCATAATATGCCAAATAGCAATAGCTTCATGAATTAAAAAAAAAGCACAAAAATGAGTCAGAAAACTTACCGCCTCTTTGATAATTTCAAATCTTTTTTTATCAATCTCAAAGGTAGCCATTTTCTCAGTGATCTTCTTTAGCAAAATTGGCTGCTTGTCATTATAACCTTTCACTGAAAGCTACAGAAAGAGTTTGGCATATTAAAAGTCTAAAATTATCCAATAACTTTGACATAATCATCTTAAACTTGATTTTTACACATTTAGAAAAAAATCCCAAATCCAGGTATACTGAAATAAAAACAAGATATTCAAAGAATTTAACTTCTCATAAATAATTTAAAACTGAGAAGATAACATTAGTTATCTTTATAATAACTAATGCCAAAAAACACAATTTCACATTTCCTAAACACCGTAGATAAATTCACCTGATGCCAAACTATGGCAACACACATTAAATCATCAAAATCATATTCTCATTATATCAAATTTAATCACAGAAAGTGTTTTTCCTTTATTTTTCTTCTCTTTTTGGTGCTGGAGATAGAGCCCAGGGCCTCATGTATGCTAGGCACACGCTCTACCACTGAGTTTTATCCCCAGCCCCTAAGTTTTATTTTAAAAAAGAATTTCTAATGAATGGTAGGCTTAAAAGTTTTTATAGCTAGTAAGAAGATAAAAATCAAAGGGGACTATCATCTAGCTAACTACTGGGCAAGTCCCAAAACAGTACATAAATGTATATTTTTAAAAAATCACCTTTGGAGAAATCAGGCAGACCAAATGATGTATTACACTCAATATTACCCAAGAAGGACCCCAAATTCTAAATATTTGCTTACTTCACAAGTTCTGCTGATATCTCAAAAGCTGATGTCAAAATAAATGTTTATGAAGGAGACAGTTAGAATTTGCCTTAGGACAATTTACTTCAGTAGTCTCTGAAAGTCTAACACCTTGAAAGCAATGAATGGGGAATGGCTATTACCATATTTTCATATAGTAGTATCCACAGCAGTTTAAGACACACTGCAACTAGAATACCTATGAAAGTTTTACCCTGAGAAGAATGATAGTCAAGAGCCTCAGCATGAGTGAAGATCACTGACCACTGAAAGCATATCATACTTGGTAGAAACCAGACTGACAATTAGCAGAAAGCTAACTGTAAATCATAAATAAAAATTATTTGTTTTAATGTAAATACACCAAATGTTAACAGCAAAAACTAGAAAACTGATTATTAATTTTATACTTGGAGTTAATTTTGATCTCTAAATCTAAAAATTTCTGTGGATTCTGAGAATAATTAGATCACATAGATTCTTATACACTCAACAAAAGCTACTGGAAAACATTTGTGAAGGAAATCAACAAAAGCTACTGGAAAACATATGTGAAGGAAAAAGCCACTGCAAAAATGAATAAGATTTTCAAAATCCTAAATTCATTTGTGTGAGAATTTTTTTAGAAAGAGTATTCAGAAATGCTCCAATTTTAATTTTCTGAAAACAATTTCAAGAAAAATGAAAATGAATATGTGCCATAAAAGGTGTTAATTTGAACTGAGATATAATCAAGGTTGGAAACATCAGAAACACTATTGAAGATCTAATTTTTTCTTGGGATGTACTTAATAATGCTTTAAAAACAAAAAACAAACACATGTAAAATAGTTAATGATGCATGCTACAAAATAAAATTTCAAGTGTGTTTGAACACCGGAACTTTCTATCACGGTCCACAGAACTAAAAAAAGCTTAAGTAAAATTCAAGCACTACAACAATAACTATGTATATCTTTTACTTCAGATGGCAATATAATCAAATATATAGAAAGAAAAACATGCTTTTAGGATCAGTATGTTAAACATCTCAAGCAGAAGAACATGCAAATAAATGTAGCACACATTTATGTTCATAATATGCACTAAGCATTATTAAATCATGTATTAGTGGAACTAATACTAATTTGAGTTCTTCAATCACTAAAAAGGTGCAAGGAAAAAAACCATCAATCTTCTTGTTTAAAAATGCAGAAGTTAATAGTTTTTCCAAGCTGAATATAATGTTTCAATAGTGTGGTGCCTTTCTTTGGATTTCATTTTACTTACAAGTATTGCATTCATTCCTGATGCAATGCCATAGCTCAAACCTGAGAGGCGTGCTGCATATGTATACTCTTTTAAATCATCCTTCAATAACCTGATAAACAGGTATGTCATGTTGCAATGGAGAGGATCAGCATAAATGTAGCGACTAACAAAAAGAAAAACAAAAGAAATGCTTTGATACCTCAAGCAGTGGCATGATATGAAGAAACATGACCGAAGAGTATGGATATGCAGCCTCATGATCTGGTTTTCTAGGGAAATAGTACAGGCCAACCTTATGTTTTACAAAGAGACTTCATTCTCTTGCAGAAGATCAAGACTTCAGATACAGAATGGGTAAAGCTAAACCTATACCAGAGTCCAATTTTGTTTGAGGAAAAAAATATGACAATCTGATGAAAGATGTAAAAAAAAAGAAAAAGGAAAAAAAAACAAGGAAAATCTGTATAATATGAATGATATATATATCTGAATACTTATAAGAGCTAACTTAAAAAGTAAATGAGAAAATATGATTACGTATAAAGATTTTTTTTAAAGAAATAAAACTCATACCCTCAATCAAAAATGCTTCCATCAAATCAATATAAAAAAATGTTGATGAGTGGAAGGCTCTAAGACGTGGGTACTTACATACATCCCATAGATGGTATTTTGGAGGTCATATCTCAAGCCTGCTAGCTCTGCTGCATATGCATACTCGTTGAGTGAGTCTTTGAGGAGCTCAAGGTACAAATAGGCCATGTTACAGTGCAAGGGGTCCACATAAGCAAATGGGCTGGAAGAAAACGTTGACAGTAAAATAGCTGATTTATTACTTCCCATTCTGATGTGGACTTTTGAGATGGATCAAGAAATTGCATATCAGTTAATATAATTTCCTGAGGATAGGGTTGAATTCTTGAGTCTATTTCTTCTTCTCATAAGAAAAAAAAATATGATTTCTGAAAAAGAAGCCTGAAATATGCCATGTGTGTGTGTCCTGGTGGCAGTGAAGGAGGAGAAAAGAAGTGTTTACCCCAGGTGGCGTGGCAGAACTGATAAATTAGAAATGCAAGGCAGGTAAGAGTGGGAAAGGGACACAAGACATGCCTGTCCTTAGGCTAACAGAGCATTTGCAGGTTCCCTTTCTCTCTCTCCAAGCAAGTCACACCCTTGGTCAACAAGAATGTAAGATGGAGAAATTTGTATACTACAATTATATGAACTTAAAAGAGAAAAACTGAGAAGAACTGTAAAAACATAAACTAATCCCTGAGTTTTTCCCAAAATCAAAAAGCCAAAATCACTTGTCAGTAGAATAATTGACAAGTTCTATCATATAACTGGAGCTAGAATTAGGAGAAAATATTAAAATAGGAAAATATTTAAGTGAGAAAGAGAAGAAATAATCATAGAATACAAAAGCTAAACAGAACTGGAGATCAACTAATCTTTATTTCCCAGATTAGAAAATCTTCATTTCCCAGAATGGAAACATACTTGTTGTCAGGTCACCTGAGCTGGTGGCAGCAGAGATGGGATTCAAATGCAAGTCAAACAACCTATGCATTTGTTTATGACACTGCTTACCTTTATCAGAAGCAAGTAAAAAATTAATTCATTCAATACATAGATATTGCTACAGTGCCAGGCTCTTCTTCAGGCACTGAGAATGGAGGAGGAACAAATCAGGCAGAGTCCCTGACCTCACAGAGCTTACACTCTGGACAGAGGAGACAATAAATTCAAACCTGATACAACATATGGTAATAGTGCTATGGAGAAAAATTAAACTGAATAAGAGGAATAGGGAGTGATAAGGTGGTGGCAGCCAGGAAGGAAGACTATGAGTTTATATAAGATGGTTAATAGGCCACTCTGATAACTTGACACCTAGGTTTTGACCTGCAGGAAGCAAGGGAGCAAGCCCAAGGGGACATCTGGAGAAGCGGGTGGAGAATCTTATAGGCTGAAGAAACAGGGAGTCACAGACTTGAGGCAGGTGTCTGCTCAGTTTGTGTAGTAACAAATTAAAATTTCACTTAATGTGTAGCTCAGTAAATATAGATAAATATAACACAATATGATGTATTGATAGTAAAGCCAACAATTGTATCAAAGCTGATAATAAAGCAAAAATAGAGGTAAAATACTTGTCCGCTTAGAAAATTAAAATCAAAGAGAATATTCTACAGCTATTCAAAAATTTTACAAATGGAAAACCTAAATGAGTATTCTGCCACTTTTAATTGTCTCCTTTTTTATTGCCATGCTGGGGTTGAACCCAGTACTCTAACACTGAACTACACCTTCAGCTCCTGCTACTTAATTCTTTCAAACATGATATAATGATAGATTTCCTTCTTTAGGTGAAACAGTTCAAAAACTTAAGACATGATTCAGAAAAACAAAATCATCAAAGAGAGGCTGTGACTGAGCCCCATAGGCAACTGTGCACTTTTTAGGTGGAACTGCAAAGTCAGAAAAGCCAAGTCTGGGACCTCAAAGCCATGTGACTGAGGTCAGAATATGATTCTAATAAGTGTTTAAAATGCTGCATCCACAATAGCTGTGCTAGTGCACTGAAGCAAGCCTTAAACTAACTTAAAAAACAACATGATTCAATTGCAATATGTAAATTTTGGTTCATTTGTTAGTTTTAAAATATATTATCTTGGCTAGAAGGGATGACACAGGCCTGTAATCCCAGTGACCTGGGAGGGTCAAGCAGGAGGACTGCAAATTCTAGGACAATCAGGGCAGTTAAGTGAGACTCTGCCTCAAATAAAATAAAAAAGGCTGGAGATGCAGCTCAGTGGTAGAGCATTTGCCTAGCATGTGCCAGGCCCTGGGTTCTATTCCCAGTACCACAGACACAAAATGTAATTAGATACTATATACTTAAATACAGACCACAGGTTTTAAAAAGTGTAATTAAGTACACAGAATATAATCCTATTATTTTTAAAAAAGATGAAAAGGATACACATAGACAGACACACACATACACACTTCTACTAAAGTGTACAAAAAAACCCAACAGTGATTACCTCTAGGAAGACCAGACCAAGATAGGTAGATTTGTGAGACACAAGATATTTCCATTTTTAAGAACTGTGTTAGGCAACCCAGAGGACACTCAAAAGAGATTAATAATTAAAGAAAATACTCATAATCATAGCAGCCAAGTAGAAAAGTGACAAAACTGCTGAGAGTCTCAAAAATATTACTCTGAACTATCAAAAAATAAAAGCAGACTTTGTAATGCTTTTGACCAATAGTAAGCCATAATTTGATAGCCAAGTCTGGCTTCAAATTTTAAAATATTAGCACAATCCTAGAAAATATGTGCATCTGATGTTGGACATAACACCTTTATTTTATTTATATGTATATCCCTACAATCTCAACATATTTGTTGATGGAATATTAACTTTCTCTTTACAGATTCTTTTCCCCAAACACTTATAAATGCACCTCACTTTAATTTCATGTCCAACCATTCAAATAATGAAAAACTAATAAAAAGCTGATCATTATATTAAACATCAGTACATGATAGGTTTATTTCACAAACTCATAGCAATGAATTTTAGAAATGTAAAGTTATAAAGTATAGATTCACAAAGTAAAATTTCAACTATACAAATAAATAAATGTTTTTACTATACAAATAAATAAAAGGAAACAGATGAAATGACAACAGAAACATTATTCATAAATTTTAATAAACACCTTCCTTTTTATTAAATAACTTACAAGTACCCAAGCCAGGAACAGAGAGAGCTCCAGACAATGAAAGGACAGGAAAGGACTCAAGATCATTGTACAACTACTACCTCTTCTGAGCAAGTTCTAAAAATATAAAACCAAAGCAACAAAAACACCCCAAATTATGTAACTTTCTGGGTAAGTCTGTAGCCTCTCCAGATTGCAAAATCCTGAAGGCTAGGAAGGTCCTCTTTTTTTTTTAATTGAGAGAAGAGAGAGAGAGAGAGAGAATTTTAATATTTATTTTATTTTTTGTTTTAGTTTTTGGCTGACACAACGTCTTTGTTTGTATGTGGTGCTGAGGATCGAACCCGGGCAGCACGCATGCCAGGCGAGCGCTCTACCACTTGAGCCACATCCCCAGCCCTAGGAAGGTCCTCTTAAAAGCAGCTAATACAAATCATTTCAGTAAAAGGGTATACTCATTAATGGAAAGGAAGAATAATTAATAATCTTGGTTCTTACAGTATATCTTCCCCTTTCTAGGGTAAATAACTATAATTCTTTTTATTTTTAGAGACAGATGATCAAAAATGACAGAAAACTTAAGAGAAATGTAACTTGTTAGAAGCTTTATAGCTATATTCATCTTACATACCTGAAAAATTCAAAGTTGAGACAAGCCTTTGGCAAGAAAAACTTATCATCTTGTTTGAACCATAGTTTGCTCATAGCTGTATCCTATGATGAAGAAACAACTTGGTTAGAAAAATAGGGACACATTCAGCAAAACTGTTCAATTAAATCACTTGTCAGGAGGACAGAAACAATCAATAGCTGATGTTTTGTACTGGAGGTGGGTATTCCATGGTCTTAAAGCATAACCAGAGGATCTTGTTGAAAGCAGGAAACTTGAGAAAGAAGTCTGTTGACTCCTTTAATAGAGAGAAATCAGCTTCCTATGTCCTATACGAGATTAGGGAGATGGAAGCCTATAGCAAAGAAGCCAATACCAACTATCTTGTGCTCATCTTTCTGGACACAGGAGGCAAAAAGATGTAAGGCAATACGATAGAAGTGATGGTATGATTCCTCCAAGATTAAATTATAGAAGACTTTGGCTTCCATCTCAATCATTCATTTTCCCTTTTGGATCAATCACTTCAGGAGAAGCTAGTTGTCATGTCAAGCAACTCTATGAAGACACCCATGTGGGGAAGAACTAAGGCTGCCAACAACCACATAACTGAACTAGGAAGAGAATCCTCTAGCTCTAACTGAGTCTTCAGATGATGTTAGCCCTGGCCAATAGCTTGACTCTAACCTCAGATGGATAAAGCAATACACAATTATGAAACTTCCAGATTTCTGACCCTCAGATACTTATAAACATAGTAAATGTTTATTTATTTATTTATTTTTAATATACGTGAGTCCTTTTGTTATTTATTTATTTAGGTGTCAGGGATTGAACCCAAGGGTGCTTAACCACTGAGCTACATCCCCAACCCTTTTAATTTTTTGAGGCAGGGTCTTGCCAAGTTGCTGAGGCTGGCTTTGAACTTGTGATCCTCCTGCCTCAGCCTCCTGAGTCATTGAGATTACAGGTGTGGGCCACTGCACTCTGTCCCCCCCCACTTTTTAAATATTTATTTTTAGTTGTAGTTGGACATAACACCTTTATTTTATTTATTTATTTTTAAGTGGTGCTGAGGATCGAACCCAGGGCCTCGCACATGCTAGGCAAGGGCTTTACCACTGAGCCACAACCTCAGCGCCCCCAGTTCCTTTTTTAAGTTTTATTTATAATACTAGAGCCTCATGTATGCTAGAAAAGCATTCTACTACTGAGGTACAACCAAAGGCTGGGGGTATAAGAGCACATATTTAGCATGTACAAGGCCCTGGGTTCAATCCCCACTCCTAAGAAGACAACCAATAAAAAATAGGAGAGGTAAACAAGCTTTCTCTTTGTATAACCTAATATATATCACATAAAGATGACTTGAATGTTTTCTCCTCTTTTTAAAGATAAATACTTGTCTCCTTAATAAACTAGTTACTCAAGATAAATTAAATTTCATGTTCCTAAACAGTGATTCTTGTTTCATTGATTTAATCTGAATGTTAGGTCATTTAGACGAGATAAAAACAATGAAAGATACATATCTACAGTAATGACTTTAAGTTTTTAAGTTTAGAAAAGAGAATATGCTGTGATAATTTGATTCATTTTTCTACATTCTTTATCCAAGGTGTGAAACAATGACATGAAAAGAAAATTTTGAAAAAGTGGGAAAAATACACTTTTCAGTCACCCTTCCCACTGACTTATAACACCATTAACATCACATAGCCACTGTGTCATAATGAGAATTATTATTATTATTTTGTGTGTGCGGTGCTGGGGATCCATCCCAGGGCCTTGTGCGTGTGAGGCAAGCACTCTACCAACTGAGCTATATCCTCAGCCCTGAGAATTATTTATATTTAAAAAAAATATTTATTTTTACTTTTTAGTTTTAGTTGGACCCAATATCTTTATTTTATTTTTATGGTGCTGAGGATCGAACTCAGGGCCTCACACATGCTAGGTGAGCCACAATCCCAGCCCCCTGAGAATTATTTTTAAGAGGAGAAAATCCAAAGCTTTTCTTGGGGAGGCTCTCTTCTATGTTTCAGAAATTCTTTCTTATCTCTAACTTTCATGATGCAACATAAACCTACTTCCTTATTGGGTCTTCAGAGGGTATGGAAATGAGGCTGGTACCTTTTGACAGACTTGTGGTTATAGCCCAGATGTTTTTTTTCTGTAAAGAAAACAATTCTTGGGGCTGGGATTATGGCTCAGCGGTAGAGTGCTCACCTAGCACAGGTGGGACCCAGGTTCGATCCTCAGCACCACATAAAAATAAAGGCATTGTGTCCATCTACACCTAAAAATATAATAAATATTTATTAAAAAAGAAAGCAAGCAATTCTTGGGCTGGGGTTGTGGCTCAGTGGTAGAACGCTTGCCTAATGTGTGTGAGGCTCTGGGTTCGATCCTCAGCAGCACATAAAAATAAATAAATAAAGGTATTGCGTCCTTCTACAACTAAAAAATAAATATTAAAAAAGAAAGCAATTCTCTAGATTCTATGCTGTTTAGTAGCTTTGTTTGCTTCCTTGCTTGAATCTTTTTTAACCTTCTTATATTTCTTATATTTTTTTCTGTGACATTTTCTAAAAGATGTGAATTCTACAAATCAACTAAGTACCAAATACAAGCCAGGACAACACAGTGAGACTCCATCTTAAATAAATAAATAAATAAATAAATAAATAAATAAATAAATGAATAAATACTGTTCTAGCACATTACCTTAATAAGAGCAGGGTATGCTGTTGCTTCTTTTTCTAATGATACAATCTCAAAATTTGTAGGAATAAATTCATTCTTTGTTGGAAGTTTAAATTTCCCATTTAGGTCAGCGTTTTGCCATTTCTAGATGAATAAAACACACAGACACACAAAAGCAATTAGAATCTGATTAAGAGTTTTTAAAACAGTGCTTTTGTTCAATATCCAAACAAATATTAAGGGGATAAATGTCACACAGCATTCTTTTACATCACATATAAAAAGACTACAACTGGGACCTATTGTGGTTTTTTATGAAATTTGAGTTGGTCTTTCTGGTACAAATGAAGATTTTTGTATTCATCTGTCTTTCCCTTCCACATCTCCAAAATGACCAGCTGAGGTTAAGGAAAAACCTGAGTGGGCTAGAGGAATGTAGCTCCATGGTAGGGCACTTGTCTAGTATACACACAGCCTTGGGTTCAATCCCCATTACTCCTATACCCCATGAATAATCTGAGACTGAAACACAAAGAAGTTGACTAGTCCACATGAAGACCATGATTATTCTAGTTCTTTAAAGAGGAAAGAATAATCTGTACAGGGGATATATTTCCACAACTGTGAGACAATAGGTCATTTAAATAAGAGTCACACTTTTGGCTAGGTTACCCCCATATATGGGTTGAAAGCCAGATTAAAGAGGACTTTTTTATTTGTTTTTCTATTTTTTATTGGTTATTCTTAGTTATACATGATAGTACAATCCATTTTGATAAAATTATACAAGCATGGAATACATTTTATTCTAATTAGGACCCCATTCTTGTGGGTGGGCATGTTGGTGGGGTTCACTTAGGTATTTTTATATTTGTACATTGGAAAATTATGTTAGATTTATTCTACTATCTTTCCTATTCCTATTCCTCTCCCTTTCCTTTGTTCCCCTTTGTCTAACCTATTGAACTTTTCTTCTTCTCCTCCCTCACTTTATTGTGGTTTAACTTCCACACATCAGTGAAACCATTCGACCTTCGGTTTTTTGGAATTGGCTTATTTCACTTAGCATGATGAGTGTGATAAAATACTATCTAAACATACCTGTTTTGAAATAAATCCTAATTCTCCTATGTGGACAAAAAGAGCAATGATATATTAGGAGGTATAATTCACTTCCTAAATAAAGCAATTACAGTATGAATCCCAGAGACTACTCCTACCCACTGTTCCAGCAAGACTTCTGAGCCCTCCAGAGCCCCTGCATCTGTTTTTCATGTTCCCTACTTCCTCACTGCTTCTTATCTTTCTTCTTATCTGTGCTTCTCTGTGTATCCTGTACTCCCATGCTCTTTGACTGCATGAGATTAGGAGTCTACTTTACAGGCCAGCTTGTTTGGCAGACACACAAGAAAGGGACCAGAGAGCCATCTCTTTATGCAAAAGCATAAATTCCACCTCTCTAGCTCCTTGTTTACTCCTCTCAGGGCAGTATAGACAACAGAAGGCCATCGATCTCCACACTCTAGGCCTTGAGTTGTTCTAGAGCCCAGAGTTGGTGGATCTAGGGAGCTCATGTTCTTGAGGTTCCTCACATATCAGGCTTATTTATAAGTGTGTTCACCCTACCTTAATGACTTCATCTGGTATAGCTTCCTGTTTGTACTGGGTCCCATACCATTCTTCTGTGCGATCAGTTTTTCCTTCAAAAGATTTGGAAACTATTGCAACCCTAGAGATAGATGGAAAAAACAAATAGAAAAAACCTGTAAACTCATTTAACTGTATACACAAATTTATAGAATCTTATTCAAGGAAATGTAAACATCCAATAATGTGATGGGTCTCTAAGGATCCAACAAATCCTGTAAAGTTTAGTCTAAACAGGTAATATGTGTCAGGTTTCTGATTATAGTTGCTATTATCCTTTGGTTATAGCCCATTATTTTTAGTGTGAAAAAGTGCTTACAGCAGATATTCTTATAGGAATGCTATTGACTAATTTAAAAAGAGTAGCAAAGGAAAAAGATAGAACAAGCGTATTGGTAATAGTCCAAACAAAACAGCACTCTTTCCCAAGAGCGGCTCAGGCTCAGGATTAAGAGGAATGGCCAAGAAAACCCGATGACTCATCCAGAGATGAGACACACCAAAGGAACCTTTATAATTACTTGCTAAATTTGTTTGTTTGATTTTTTCTTGCCATAGACCAGCATCAAATATATTCACTATATGCCCTTTGTCTTTTCTGCTGCTAGAGAAGAAGGGGACAAGACCAAAAATTGCCTATTTTTTGGTTTATAAAAGCTTTTTTTTTTTTGGTGGGGAATACTGGGAGATAAAATTAGGGGTACTTTACCACTGGGCTACATACCCAGCCCTTTTTATTTTATTTTTTCTTTTTTATTTTGGAACAGGGTCTCACTAAATTGCTGCAGCTGGCCTTGAACTTGGGATTCTCCTACCTCAGCCTCCCCAGTCACTGGGATTATAGGTGTGTACCACTGTATCAGGTTAAAAGCTTTTTTGTTAAGAGAGCAGAAATGGTCCAGAAAAGAAGTCAAATGGGAATTAAAAAAAAAGAAAAAAAAAAAAAAAAGACTCAAGAAGGGAAGGTCGAGGTAAAACAATGTCAAAAGGTAAATGAACAGAAGATTTTAAGAACAGAGGAGCAAAAGAAGCTCTTTATCAAAGGAACTTTATAAGATCTCCCAGGGAACAACAACAGGGACATTTCTTTCTGCCTGTGCTGTCTCTTAATTAATTAAGGTGGAATCATTACAGCCATTAGCAGACTCAACCCAAGGCTGGGATCAAGTCTATTTTGAATTCTGTGATCAAAAAATTCTAGCTAGTTCACTTGGATGGCTTGGTGTGAAGTCAGTTCCCCTGTTATTGGTTCTGCTTATCCCCAACCCTTTTTTTTTTTTTTTTAATTTTGAGACTAGGTCTTGTCAAGCTGCCAAGGCTGGACTTGACTTGCAATCCTCCTGCCTTAGCCTCCTAAGTGGCTGAGATTACAGAAGTACACCACCATGTCAAGCAATTCTGCTACTAGATCCATGTCTGTACTTGCTTGTACCTGTCCTCCTAGATGTTGGTTCTAGCCTCTGAATGTTGGCCTCGAAGCCCAAAGCTTAGTATATGCAATCAAAACACCTCTCTACTGAATACACACCCATTTTTAGAGTCCCGATCTCTGTGTTCCAAACCTTGGACCCTTTTTGGACATTCCAAGCTGTAACGTCTAGTTGTCTGAACTACTTTGTTTTTTTCTTATTTATTCTAGACAAGATGCTCTACCTGGCTGACTGGACTTAATCTTATCACCTGCTTTTGGGTGGAAATACTAAGCAATCTCACTCACTTGGTTGTCAATATGGCTGACTCATCTTGCAGGTCCTACTGTTCCTTGTCTGATTTACCTGCCGTGACCACTACAAGTTCTAGAAAACATGCTAAAAAAGGAGAAATATATTCCATAGAAACATAGGAGGAATTCAAGGGTTTAGCAGATGAAACAGTTCTGTCATTATTTCCAGAAGAAGTGATGTGTGTTGATAGTTCCAGAATACCTTTTGTGGGGTATATATAGAACTCACCTGGTCAATCGAAGGGTGCGACCTGTTTCTTAATAGCATTCAATACATGACAGAGCCTACTGAGATGGCCTTAGAAACAGCTGAATCTCTCAAAGATTCAACTGTTTGAATCTTTCAAAGAATGAGTAGATTGATTCTCAAGACCACTAAAGAACATATGTAGGGGGCTGGGGTTACAGCTCAGCAGTAGAGCACTTACCTCGCACATGCGGGGCACTGGGTTCAATCCTGAGCACCACATTAAAATAAATAAATAAATAAACAAAGGTATTGTGTCCAACTAAACTAAAAAATAAATATTTTTAAAAAATGGTTTAAAAAGGGGCTGGGGATGTGGCTCAAGCGGTAGCGCGCTCGCCTGGCATGCGTGCGGCCCGGGTTCAATCCTCAGCACCACATACAAACAAAGATGTTTTGTCCGCCGAAAACTAAAAAAAATAAATATTAAAATTAAAAAAAAAAGGATTAAAAAAAGAACATATGTAGGAAGTAGAAGAATCTGGTTGAAATGTATATTCCCATTTTTCTCTTCTATGAGATGACAGATTTTGGAAGAGTTCATTACATGGGTGGCTTTGGTTTCTCTGGATGATAACCACCGGCACCAGAATAATGGATAGGAAAATGAACACAAGTTAACAAAGATTGACACATTCATTTGGCAGTGAACCTGCCCTCTGAAATAAAACTTTAAACTCATTTCAGAGAGATAGTAAAAAAGTTCAGGAAATGCTGCCAAGTCCAATGCTCTGGAGAAGACTATATGACACAGAGAGAAACAAATACTGAAGCCCATCCAGTAACGCTCAGGTCAAAAAAAAAAGAGAAGAAGAGAGATTTGTCAGGTACAATTCTTAGGGATTTAGATAATTCCATACCAAGTAAAAAGTAAGTACATGGGTAACTTTTGAAATATCATAAGAAAGTAAATAAGTAGAAAAACAGTTCAATTAGGCACAGAGGCGCATGCCTTAATCCCAGTGTCTCAGGAGGCTGAGGTAGGAGGATCAACTTAGCAAGGCCCTGTCTCAAAGTAAAAAATAATAAAGGGTAGGGATGTACCTCAGTGGTTAAAGTGCCCCTGGGAAGGAAGGAAGGAAGGAAGGAAGGAAGGAAAGAAGGAAAGAGGAAGGAAGGAAGGAAGGAAGGAAGGAAGGAAGGAAGGAATGAGAGAGAGAGAGAGAGAGGGAAGGAGGGAGGGAAAATAAAAACATAGTTCCTCAAACTAGGCACATATTAAATATTAGACTAACAAAAAGAGACAACTTCGTAGACCATAAGTTTGTATATTATTAAGAATTTCAAAACTGAAATTTACAATGGAAGGATATATATATACTAAAAATAAATAAATAAAGGTTGGGGAAGGGAATGACAGTAGAGATAAGCTTATACACAAGTCAGATCCATATAAAGATCTATGAAGTGAAGTGTGGAAGTACACGGAAGAACACTTAAATTCAGAGAAAAGGGGAAAAAAAGGCAACTCACATTACTTGAAGTATACTGAAGACAGCTGTATTACACACCATCTCTTAAAAGCCTAAAAAATTGTTCTGATGACAGGCTCTTTTAACACATGGGGGAAGGAAAAACTGACATGATCCTTGGAAAGGTGACAGAAAAATGACCATTTCTTTTCATATTGAAAATTTAAAGAGTAAGACAAGAAAACGTCAGCCTAAAATGAATGCTGACTATTGACTTCAAGTCAGCACATTTAAACTGCAGTTCTCAGAGAATGGCCTCTTGAGATTTTTGCAAAAAGTCCCTGAGAGAAAAAGAGGAAGACAGCCAACGAATGAGAACAGGTCTCATAGGTAACTGTGATAAATTCAAACAGGATCAGTGGAAAGGGCACAGACCTGGCAATCAGAGACTTGAATTCTGGTAGATACTCTGACTCACTTTCTTGAGACCTTGCCAAAATCTCAGTTAAGATCTAAATCAGGGGCTAGGATTGTGGCTCAAGTGGTAGATTGTTCACCTAGCATGGGTGAGGCACTGAGTTCGATCCTCAGCACCACATAAAAATAAAATAAAGATATTATGTCCACCTAAAACTAAAAAATAAATATTAAAATATCTAAATCAGGCAAGTCAGTTAGCCTCTCTGGGCTTCAGTTTCATGACTTTTTAAATAGATTCAAATTAGATAAACTCTATCCTCCCACTAATAGAATCCTACAAAATCATATCAAATTAAAAAAAAAATTGGGAGGTAATGCTGGAGATCAAAGGTCTTTCACACACTAAGTTCAGTGAGTGACGCCCTCAATCCCTCACATTAGGTTAAAGAAACCTAATAGAAGAAAAAAGATGTGTGTGTAGGGGAAGTGGGGGAACTCAACAATACTGATGAAATTTAAAATCAAACTTAAAAGAAGGCTTTAGAGCTGAAGAAATTCAGGCCATGAAAAATACTAAAGACCATTTTTAAAGTTTCTTAAAGTAAGAAAGAGTCAAGGAGGAACAAATCAAGAAAGGTTGGGCTAAAAGCTTAAAAAATTCAATCAACTTTTATTGAGCCCTAACCAGCTTAAATTTTGGGAAAGATAAAAATACAGTTACTGTCTGAAAGAAACCACAATCAATAGGATACATGACTTAAAGCAAAATGTGATGAGCTGATCTCCTGTTAGTATATGATAGGACTACACTCCTTATTTATATTGTCTTTAAGAAAGCATGGGTTTTTAAACTGTAAAAGTAGACTAAAGTGAAAAAAGGTAAAATCCAGGATAAGTAAGCCAAGTAATTCAAATGATATCACATTTCAAAGCATATAAGTCATATTCTCTGATGCTTAGGCAACTAAAAAATTCTAAGAAAATCACTATCCATCATCTTTTAGAAATGCTGGAAGATAGGAGAAAAGACAGAAGGCTAGAGATGGGCAAAGGCTTTCATTTTCCAAAAGGTAAGAGTTTGAATACCACGGATTAGGCATTGGATTGTGATGGAATCCTACATTCAACAGCCAGACTATTAAATTTTAAGATAAGAAGACAGTTATTAGGGCTGGGGATGTGACTCAAGCGGTAGCGCGCTCCCCTGGCATGCGTGCGGCCCGGGTTCGATCCTCAGCACCACATACAAACAAAGATGTTGTGTCCGCCAAATACCAAAAAATAAATATTAAAATTCTCTCTCTCTCTCTCTCTCTCTCTCTCTCTCTCTCTCTCACACACATCTCTCTTAAAAAAAAAAAAAAAGAAGAAGAAGACAGTTATTAGCAGGACTTGAGTGGATTTACCAAGAATAACTCCTTTCCTCAAAATGGAACTTTATTTACAGTCATGTTGTAAAGACTCTCCTGCTAGCTGGTGTGATGGCACTTGCTTCTAAGCCCAGTAACTCAGGAGATAAGGCAGGATGATTACAAGTTTGAGGACAGCCTCAGCAATTTAGTGAGACTCTGTTTCAAAATAAACCAGTAAATGGGAATGGAACCACCTTTTGACCCAGTTATTCCACTCCTCGTTCTATACCCAAAGGACTTAAAAACAGTATACAACAGGGACACAGCCACATCAATGTTTATTGCAGCACAATTCACAATAGCTAAACTGTGGGACCAACCTAGATGCCCTTCAGTAGATGAATGGATAAAGAAAATGTGGTACATATATACAATTGAATATTACTCAACAATAAAAGAGAATAAAATCATGGCATTTGCATGTAAACAAATGGAGTTGGAGAATATAATGCTAAGTGAAGTTAGTCCATCCCAAAAAACTAAATGCCAAATGTTTTCTCTGAAAGGAAGCTGATTCATAGTGGGGTTGGGAAGGGGAACATGGGAAGATTAGACTAGCTCTAGATAGGGCAAAAGAGAGAGAAGGGGCAAGGGGGTAAAAAAGATGGTGAAATGAGATAGACATCATTACCCTAAGTGCATGTATAAAGACACGAATGGTGTGAATATACTTTGTATATAACCAGAGTTATGAACAATTGTGCTCTATATGTGTAATGAGTTGTAATGCATTCTGTCATATATAACAAATTAGAATAAAAAAAATTTTTTTAAATTATCATGTTATGTTCGTACATAAATATGCCACAGGAAATTTTACCTTGACGTATAAGTAGAAAGAACAAATCAAAAATAAATAAATGAGTGAAATGAATATCAGTAGAGTAGAGGAAGGAGAATGGTGGAAGGGGAGGAATGGAGGGAAAAGGTGAGAAATGTGAACTGAAATTGAATTCCATACATGTAAGGATTTTTTGAAACGAACCCAACTACTGTGTATAACTATAATGCTCTAATAAAAATTTAAAAAAAAAAAAAAAAACAGTAAAAATGGCTGAGGATGTAGCTCCATGATGAAACACCCCAGATTCAATCCCTAGTACTCTCTGTGTACTTGTAGACTTAATATGATAAAACAGGCACCAAATGATAGATAAAGGAAAGAGGGTAACAATACTGCAAATCCCTTTGATTAGGTAAAATTTTTTTTCCAAAAATTTGGACTGGAGAAATGGAACTGGACACCTTGGTATTTAATAGATTTCCCTGTTCTTGGAGGAATTAATTTTATTTATTTATTCATTTTTAAATAATGTCTGGCTTACTCATCATTTTTAATTAATTTTATTTATTCTTCAGTTTGTTTATTTGTTGATGGTGCTAAGAATCAAACCCAGGATCTCACACATGCTAGGCCAGCACTCTACCACTTAGCTACATCCCCAATCCTTTGGTGAAAAATTTTTTTCTTTTGAGACAGGTCTCACTAAATCGTCCAGGCTGGCTTTGAACTTTGCCATCAAATTTAGAACATGCAATTTAACCAAAAGTAAAATGTATACTCCAGCAAATTCACTCCTACAAAGAGTTACTGGGTCAAATTACTAAGTCTAGGACATGATTTAAATCATGACTTTTGGTGGAATGGAGGTGTAGCTCAGTATTTAGTATCAAGAGGCTGTGGGTTTAATCTCTAGCACCCAAATAAATAATTTTTTCCTTGTAAAAAAGCACATTTTTATTGCATGATATAATATAAAATAGCTTGTATTTGAATAATACCTTTAAAATTTGGTAAATAATTTTTCATGACACAAAAGATAAAAATATTATCCCCATTTTGCAGGTTCAAGAAAATTAAGTGAGAGCCAGTGTTCATAACATTATATTGAGTTAACTTTTCATAAGTCTCCTTTACAGGACTCTGAACCTGAGTTTCATATTAGTAATTTGATAAACACTGGATTGAAGAAAACAGGTGATCTATCCAAAATTTCATGACTAGCAGGTGACAAAACCACAAAACTAGTCATTGGAAATAAGATTACAGATCATCTACTGAGTTCTATTATTACACTTAAAACTCTTCCTTCCCATATTAATCCTTGGTGCCCTCAACAAAAAAAAGAGTGGGAGAAAAAAATGACACTGATGGGGTTAAAATGCAGGTTTTATTTTACTTTTTGTACTCGGGATTGAACTCAGGGGCACTCAACCACTGAGCCACATCCCAAGCTCTATTTTGTATTTTACTTAGAAACAGGGTCTCACTGAGTTGCTTAACACCTCACCATTGCTGAGGCTGGCTTTAAACTTGTGATCCTCCTGCCTCAGCCTCCCCGGCAGCTGGGATTACAGGCCTGTGCCACCACACCCGCAAAGCACAGGTTTTAATATGGTCCCACTGAAGAATGGATGAACTGAAGGGAGCCCCTGATGGTCTCCCAATGTTAAAGGACTGTATACAAGTTTGTTGTGTTATCCCAACTTGGAGGAATTCAGTCAGAATGCAGGTATTATGGGCTGGGGTTGTGGCTCAGTGGTTGAGCGCTCACCTAGCACATGCAAAACCCTGGGTTTGATCCTCAGCACCACATTAAAAAATAAATAAATAAAATAAAGGTATTGTGTTCAACTACAACTAAAAGATAAATATTAAAAAAACAAAAAAAAAAGAAGGCAGGTATTACAATGACAGATATATTCTGAAATTACCTGGGCAATGTCAGGCAAATTAATTAAGATAAAGATTAAGAAAAGGGGACTGGAGTTGTGGCTCAGTGGTAGAATGCTCACCTAGCATGCACTAGGAACTGGGTTCAATCCTCAGCACCACATAAATGTAAAATAAAGATATTGTGTCCACCTAAAACTTAAAAATAAATATTAAAAAAAAAAAAAAAAAAAAGATTAAGGAAAGGGCCAAGGTCTCTTGGTTCAATCTTTTGCCAAGGACCCAAAGCCTTTTGTGCAAGAGAGAGTAAAATGATCTAGAGGTGGAGAAGAAGAGTTTCTGGGATTAAAACATAAAAATGTAAGGGTTGATAAGATTACAAAAGTTGGAATTCTTAAATAGACTTTATATCAAGAAAGTGTGTCTCCTTTACGTACATGTTTTATGGGAATGGATATTATGCCTGGCTGGGGAAAACTTTGCTTACTAAGTATATAAAATAGAAGCCCCCTTTAAGCAATATTAATTACACATGCTAAGTGGAAACTAAGATGGCCCAAATCCACACACAGTTCAAAAAAGAAGTTGAAGTGCTAGTATGGACAAATTCTTTGCTAGCCCTATGTGGAATGAAGCCTGGGGCTCAGAATAAAACCCAATAAACGGTCCTCTCCATGATAATACCTGGGACTTTGAACTAGAGAATTTCCACTGAAAGGCATTCAGTAGTTTACAATGAAATATTGAGACTGTCTCAATGAATTAAGGACATAAAATAATCCTGAAACCTGAAATACCCACAAACATTCTGATGGCACAGCATTCCCCAGAAAAGTGCCACAATAAAATGGAAATGATTCATACAGAATCATGTCACCTGAAGAATACAAGGAGACACTCAAAAGCAGAAGAAAGCCCCTTCTGCCCAGGACTGACTCTGAAACTGAGTGAGAAGCAGCTGGATTCTATGACACTTAGACGGTGTCCTAAAACAGTTCTTGATTGACTGACAAAGAGGTGCCCAGTGTATAGGTGTTAGTTTCAAGGTGAATGAAGAACATTCTTTCTTTTTTTAAAAATTTGTTCTTTTTAAATGTACATGACAATATATTTTGACATATTATACATACATGGAGTATACCTTATTCTAATTAAGATCTCATTCTTGTGGATATATGTGATATGGAGTTTCACTAGTGGTGTATTCATATATGAACAGAGGAAAGTTATGTCCAATTCATTCTACTGTGAAGAGAATTCTTTTTGGGGAAGGATGCCACTAGTAGAAGGTAAAAACAAATCAGTTTTGTGGGCTAAACTGCATGCTGAAGGACTAAACAGTGGTAAAAGCCCCTGTGTGTTTTTTTTTTAACTGGCTTTTTTACAATGGCCAAAGACCTGGATTATATGCTCACACAGGAGGGTAATGGAAACCTGGCCTATTAAAGGGATGTTGTATGGCTTTGGCCGGGTAGAAACTTGAGGGACTCATTAAAGTAGGGCATTCTGATGTCCATCAGAAAAATTCCTTTCCAGGTTCAGAAAGCAACTGGAAATGACAAGCAGATATTTCCAAGTGTCACCTAGGATGACCATCTGGGCCCATGAAATAAATGGACATGGGGTACTAAACAATTCAGAGATGGACTGAATCTACACATGTTCCTCGGGCACACTTTGTAGAACAAAATTCCGAAAAAGAAACTATACTGCCTGCCAGCAAAAAAGAGATTGCCAATGGCTGTGTGGCAGATTCTCTGGTGGGAAGCCCCTGAACATAGCTGGCAAGTGAGAATGGTACGGATAGCCCTGGAGGCAGGGAGAAGGCTAAAAATGGGTCTTACTGGAATAAACACTAACTCTGGACTGCGCTTCATATCTGATGGAACATGCAATGCCTCAGAAGAACCAGAATGGGAGAAGAATTTGGATGGCAGAACTTCATTTTCTCAGACTAAGAAACACACTGTGCAGACTGTGATGTCCAACTATGAACAAAAAAAAAATTTCCTTCACAGAGAAATAGTTTAATAAAAAAAATATATATAACAGACAACTGAAAGAAAGGTTGGTTGTCTAAAATAGGAGGAGATACAGGCCTTAAGGGTTGGCTTATGTGCCTTTATGAGTGTGTATACACCCTCAACATGAGTGGTGTACTAAAGAAGTGTCTCCACTACTAGATATTTCTCCATTTTATTAGATCTGGGAAGAGGGGCTGGTGAAGGGTTGGTATGACCATACAATTCTTGGTATAATGACTTTTTTTTCCTTCCCCATATACTCTGTTCCCCCACTTCCATCTAATACAGTGGTTGCAGGACCAGGGCTATAACCCCAAATGCTAGAAACAGGAATGCAAGAAACTGTTTATTATACCATTAAATCTCTATGTCAGAATTCCTAAAGGCCTAATGAGGTAGAACTGTGTCTTTACTATGTTAAGAAAAGTCAGCACTAAAAGTAAATGCCATCATTTTGTCTAGTGATCAGCATAGCCCACTGATTCTGCACCTATGTAACTCTGTCCTATCTGGAAGAGGACCAAGGGGAGGCACTTGATATACCAGTATTGCTGTCAGTAGTCTGGACCAGCCTGGTGGCTGAACCAAATGTCCATTACAAAGGTGAGAAAAGTTTGGGTATTAATGAAGAGAAGGAGGAAAAGTAGCTGAGGGTTAAAGAACTAATAAATGGCCAGTGACACACACCTATAATCCCAGTAGTTTGGAAGGCTGAGGCAGGAGGATCACAAGTTCAAGGCCAGCCTGAGCAACTTAGTGAGACTATCAGGGATAGGGATGTAGCTCGGTGGTATACTGCCTCTGGTTTTAATCCCCAGTAGGAGGAAAACAAAACAAAAAAAGATTAGCTTTATCTTTCAGTAACTTTTACTAGTTCTTCAATAGGATTTTCCATACTGTAATCAAGTCTTGATTAATTAAGGATTAGGCAACAAATATGTAATTAAAATACTGGCAAGAAGAATGACTGTGAGACCTGCTGTAACTTATTGTTACTGGGTACATGAAATAAGAGATTTAATTTCTACACAATCATCAGTTATTATCATTAAGAAAGTTTTTGGTTTTTATTTTTTTTTGGCAGTGGACTGTGGATTGAACCCAGGGAAGTCCTACCACTGAACTATATGCCCAAACATTTTTGCTTTTATTTTGACTCAGTTTCACTAGGTTGTCCAGGCTGGCCCAGAACTTGTGATCCTCCTGTCTCAGCCTCCTAAATCACAGGGATTACAGATGTGTGCCTGGTTCACTGAAGAAGATTTGTAAATTTTGATGCTTACTGTATTTTTTAAACTAGGAAATCAAGAAATCTTATTACAAGTTAAAAATTCTAAGTTTAATAATTATCTGTACTTACTGAAATACTCTACTATTAAATAAAGTATTTAACTAAATCCAGCTTCAGGTCATGTCAGATCTGCGCTATATTGCTGGTGTCTACTGCTGCAGCACTCTTTGCTTGGTGGGTGAGCGTAAGACTCCCACATACCTGGTGTCATAGTGTATGTTGAGTGGAAGTATAGGAGAAACTGAGTTTGAATTTGGTTTGTTTTCCTCTATGTCATATCCATCACTTAACTTTAGACTGTATACATGAAATTCAATTTTAAGGCAGAAATATGTGGTAGCCCACAAGCTCTTTGGGGAATAATAATCTCTCTATAGCAAAAATGCTGCTAATATAAAACCTTGAATTTTTGATTTCCTGGTTATTCACTAGTCAAAAGGATTCTGGGATTGTAATCCTTACTTTACCTTGAAAAAAAGAGGTGCCACCTGGGGGTGGTGGTGCATACTTGTAATCCCAGCAGTTTGGGAGATTGAAGCAGGAGGATCTTGAGTTTAAAGCCATCCTCAACAACTTAGCAAAACCCTGTTTTTAAATAAAATGTAAAAAAGGGCTGGGGATGTGGCCCAGTGGTTAGGCACTTTTGGGTTCAATCCCAGGTACCCCCCAAAAAAAGAAAAGAAAAGAAAAAGGTGCCCTCACTTATTTATAAAAGCCATATAATATAGGTGAGCTAATACTTCGGTCACTTAAATAAAAAAGAAGACAAGCTAAGAAAATTTATTATATTTCACTCATTATAATACAATCATGATTGCTTTTTACTTCAACTTTTTAGAAATCAGGATGATGAATTTAAAAGGGTGGGAACAGACAAAAAGATAGGCCATGTAATTGCTGAATCTTGGTGTTGGTTCATAATGCTATTCTCAACAACTTCTGTAATCATGCTTGATAAAAAGTTTGAAAGTATTTCATTCACCATTTCAAATTTTCAGATTCTAATCATTATTGAAATTTTTTTATGTAATAGTAAAATTTGTAGGTGACTCACCGGACATTTTCTGGTCTGAGCTTATCAAGAACCATCTCTATTAAGTCAGGTCTAAATTCTTCCAGTAAATATTCAGCTGTGAGTACTTCTTCTAGGGGATAATACTTTGAAAAAGGAAAATGTAAATAAATAAAAATTTGTAAAGCTACCATAGAGCTTCATTTATTAAAGCAAACAGATCTCTAGTATATTAAATCCATTATTTCACCCCCCACATCCCTTTCTTAAGTTAAATTTTACTGTACTGGAAAAAAATCTGTATTCTTGAATCCTTTTCCTTCACTTTTTTTTTTTTTTTTTCACTCCTTTGCAGTGCTGGGGATCAAACCCAGGGCCCTGAGCATGTTAGGCAAATGCTCTACCACTGAGCTACATACAAATTCTACCTAACACATCTTTAAGTAGGCTCATACTGTGTGATGATTCTGCCAAATACACTTTTTTTTATTTTTTATTTTTTGGTACTGGGGATTGAACCCAGAGGTGCTTAACCACTGAGCTACATACCCAGCCCTTTTTAATATTTTATTTAGATACAGGGTCTTGCTAAGTTGCTTAGGGCCTTGTGAAGTTGCTGAGGATGGCTTTAAACTCAAGATCCTCCTGCTTCACTCTCGCAAGTTATGGGGATTACAGGTATATACCATCAAGCCCAGCTCCAATACACTTTTGATCTCCAAATATACTCTCAGTGTAGATAGCAAAATCACATTTCTTTTAAGGAAAAATGTGAGTACAGTACTTGGTAATGAAGAAAATTTGATAGTGAAATGCTGATACAGTTTAAATATATTGATACAATATTTTTAAACATATTTTTTTTAGTTGTTAATGGACCTTTATTTATTTGTTTATATGTGGTGCTGAGGATCAAACCCAGGGCTTCACACATGCCCCGTGTGGCCACATTCTATACCACTCTCCGTCCCACCTGTCCTATTCCCATTCACTCTAGTTATATTGGCCAGACCATCTTACAGGCCAAAGAAAAATTTGAATTTTATGTCAATTCTGATGGAAAATTATTAGAAGACTTTAAATAGAGGAGGGAAACAATCTGATTTTAGTTTTGGAAAGATCACCAAGGTTATAGGAAAAAACCCACAGTGGGGAACAAGACGGTGAACAAGGTTCCAGGTAAGAGCCCATGGCAGTCCAGGTAAGAAAAAACTATGGTAGCTTAGACTAGAGTGGTAACAAAGGAAATGGAAGAAAGTAGATGATCTAAAGTTTTCACAGAGGTAACACTTGACATATATAGAAGTGAAATATATTAGGGAAATACAAGGAATTGATATTGACTAAATTATATTGTCATATCATGTGTATGTATGAATATATTACAGTGAATCCTACTATTACATATAATCACAACACACCAATAAAAATATGGAAAAAATTAAGCCAATAAACAAAATATCTATGTAATGAAAATATTACAGATGGTAACTTTTAGGATAATAAAAATTAAGAATTGAAACATATCTGGTCATTAGTTTGCCTCACTGCTATTATGTCTAAAGTTCTATGCACTATTTGAGATATTGTATACACTAATATAAAAAGGAAAATAACAAAAAACTTACATGCAATATTCCTGCAATTTTAGATGTATAGCCTCGTGGCCTCTCTTTATCTTTAAACCTAAAAGCAACAGCATTCAAGTCCTAAAATAGAAAGTGAATAAAAGTCAGCTATTATTTAGATACTTTTTGTGTTTCAGTTGAACCATAAACTTTCTACTCAGCATTTAACTTTATCACACTTTCTGAAAAAATAGCTATGCTTAATTTAGAAATGCATAGAATATGGAAAGAAAACTTCTTAATGTGTATCAAACTCAACCCATCAATTTAGACTTAAAATCAAAGTAAAATAGGTGAACAATAGGTAAAATAGATATAATTCTATAGCTTCAATTTTTAGAATTATTACTCAAAGAATTAGAGAAACTGCAAAAGAACCTTGCGCAATACAACTATTTCATAGATGATGATTTTGGTGACCTGGTCAAAGAACCGCAGCCAGATTAAAACTTTTACCTAGAGAAGATGTTTCTCAACCTAAAATATGTTTTCAAACCTTGATAGGCCTAAATACAAAGTATATATGTATTAAAAAAAAAAAAAAAAAACTTTCAAAAGAAAACATCTTTTGTTTAATGTAAAATAAATTAAAAAAAAGAATAGCTAGGTTTTTCCATACATACAATAATAAAATCACTTTTAAGAACACAATCATACATAAAACAATTCACTATTTCTTTTGAGTATGCTACAGATTTTTATTACCAGATCCGGAAATGACAGACTTCATGCAGCTTCAGGCAGGGAGTAACATAAGTCCTGAAAAATACCAGCTTAACGAACTGTTGGTTTTCTTCTAAGGGATAGAAAAGCAATCCATTTTCTTTCCTTTTCCTTCCTAAAGAAGGCTACATAATGCCTTACCCTTAATTGTGCCCATGTGGCAAATCAGACTAGTGCAACTAAGTCTTAACTAATATTACAATGCATTGCAAAATTTTAGACTTTAATGAGGAAAAAAATCTTTAAATGGGCCTTAAATTTAAATTAATTCACATATATTTGTTTTTGAAAAATAGATTCCTTAAGAAAAATTTTGGTGAAACAAAAGTACCTTGCACTCTTGGAAAACCCATTCTTGAGGTCCTTCTGCACGTAACTTCTGAATGTATTGAAACATGTGCAAAATTATATCTTCAACATGTACTGGAAAAAAGGGGCACACTTAAAAACCATTCAGTCCTTGAATCCTTCAAAGCAGTGAGCTCACTTCTAAGGGAAAGTCAGGTAAGTGAAAGATGGTTCCTCTAAGAAAACAGAGTCCTCACCTCCCTGACTGTTTTTAGGTGACCCACACATGGCCCTCTGGGCTCAGGGATATGCGACAGAAGGGTTTTGGGGTAGGAAATGAGCAAATGAAAAGCCAAGTACACATTTTACAAGTGCAACATAATGATCAATTGTTAAGGGGGAAAACTCATTCACAAAACAAATGCCAAGTAACACATGAAAAATACATGAGTAAGTTGTATGAATTAAAGTGTTTATAGCTTTTCCACATAAAACAGATCCACAGTATAAAGAAATAAAGAAAAATCATAAAAATTCAATTTTCATTCAAAACCAAGGTCAACCAACACTTACATAATCCTTCCTCAGTTAAGTCCACATTAATGATAAAAAACATAAAACCTCGAGCTCCTTCCTTCTGTCCACCAACCAGGGTATTTACCCAGCCTGCAACATTCAAAGAAAATTAATATGAATTCATGTGTGGTTTCTTTCAAGGCAAAAGATTTTTTAAAATTTCAATTTATAGTCTATGTTCCAAGAGATTAGGGAACCTATTGCAGGGGGCAAAAATCAGTTTAGAAAAGGGATTAAGGGATTTATGGGATAGAAGCCTTCCTAAAGATTCTTCAAATTAATTTCCAATTAAGAAATTATGACTAGTGTGCTTTAAATGTTATGTGAAAGAAAATCGTGTGAGATGGGAGGGTCCCTGGAGATCATCTATTATCTAGATTTTACACCCTTCTGATTTGATGGATTACAGTAGGCAAATAAATATTATGTACTGACATTTCACCAAGATGGTAAAGAATAACCTATATAGGCTGTTATTTTTAACCTTTTTCTTATTCAAAACATGGCTGGGGGTATACTTCAGAGAGAGAACACTTGACTAGCAAGCACACATGATATTATGGGTTTGATCCCCAGCACCACAAAACAAAAACAAAAATAAAAAACATGCTAGATGTTATCTTTTGAAATTTCTAATCTTCATGGCTCAATACTAAAGGGTAAAATAAAATTATGAAAAAAAAAAGTCCCCAAACTAAAAAACAAAGCACATTAACAATCACTTTGCTCAGTAATCCCAGTCTCAATTTAAAAATGTTCCTTTACAGGAAAATATTTAGGAGAAAATGAAAGCCAGAGTGAAAGGTGTCATACTACACTCAGAAAGTGCCACCCAATATACTTACCCTTTGATTTAAGTTCTGATAATAGACTTCCAGGACCTTCATGCCCAATCAGATGACCAAGATAATGACCAGGATTTGATTTATAGTATTTCTGAAGGTCAGGTATGGGAAATGTTACATAAAGATTCCTAATATCCTTAATGGGCACTATTTTATAAAGTTGCTGGGGAAAAAACAAAAAACAAATGAATCACAAAAGATGCACTATATTCAATTCCTACTGAATAAAATATTTACAAGTTATGAAGAATACTGATTTTCATGGAAGAATCCCAAATTTAGGAGCAAAATTAATTGCCAGACCACAAAGAATTGGTCACTAAGAAATAAATGAAGCAGGTTCTCAGCAGAATTTCATTATAGTGGGTAAGCTGTCCCAGGACCTTAAAGCTAGATAGTTTGGGATGCTTGCCTCCTGATAGTATATAATATGTTCATAGCCTTGCTAAGGCTATAGATATCAAAACTGCTTTTAGCATGCAGAGATCAGAACATATTGGTATTTTCATGGTGATACACACTCCTAATAAATACAAAATTGATTTGATTATTCTGACAAATATATATTTTTCTGGGGAGGTGGGAGCAGGTGCCAGGTACTGAACCCAGGGGTGCTTATCCATTGAGCCACATCCCCAGCCCTTAAAAAATATTTTTTTTTGAGACAGGGTCTCATTAAGCTGCTTAGAGCCTTGCTAAATTGATGAGGCAGGCTTTGAACTTACTATCGTCCTGCCTTGGCCTCCTAAGCTGATGGGAATATAGGCATGTGTCACCACCACACTCAGCTAACCTGACAAATATTAAAAACTAAATTAAGGGGCTGAGGCTGTGGCTCAGTGGTAGAGTGCTCGCCTAGCACATGTGAGGCACTGGGTTTGATCCTCAGCACCAAGAAAAATAAAAACTAATAAAAATAGAGGTATTGTGTCCAACTACAACTAAAAAAATATGAAGGAAAAAAAAAAACCCTACGTTAAGGGGCTAGGGTTGTGGCTCAGCAGTAGAGCATTTGTCTAGCATGTGTGAGGCCCTGGGTTCGATCCTCAGCACCACATAAAAATAAATATATAAAATAAAGATATTGTGTACAACTACAACTAGAAAATAAATATTTTTTTAAAAACTACATTAAGTAATGAAACCTCTATTTTCTTGTAAACTAGATATATATGTTCACAACTTAAAAAAAATACCAATAATACATGGACTTACTTTAAGATGTTCTTCTTGGAAAGGGTGCTCAGGAAATTCTGGCAATGGGACATTTTTATTCTCTACTTCAGAAAATAACTTTACCACAAGATTAGTTAAGTCATCTAAAGATTCTATAAAAAAAGACATTGAAACAGTTTAATTAATCATCATACAAAGCAAATAGTATTTAAGACCTTATGTTTCCTGAAAAGTCTAGGGGCTTTTAAAGGAGGAAAACCTGTTAATAAAAACAAACAAAAAAAGGCATCTGATAAAGATGAAACACTCAATTAAATCCTATCAGTGCCTATGTAAATTCTAAAGTTGCTAAACAATACTAATTGATTACACTTCACCCATATCTACCTTTTCATGGTATAAAAATTTAAATATTCAAATATTCTCAGTCATAATATTAATACTAACTCACAAATATTATCTTGCAATAAATTTAAAACATGCATTAGAAACAGTAATAGAACATTTAGTTTTATTTGGAAATAAAACTATGATTCCCAATACTGGCAGAGTATAAGGTATAACATTTACCTTATAAATACAGTCCAAATTCACTGTTAAAAGTCAAATGTTAAAGTTTAATAAGTATTTGATTTGGGGGAAAATACTATAAAATGATGAAAAGAATCCTAGTTGAGGGATCAGGGCATTTGCTCCTAACCCCAGCTTTACCAATCATGACAACAAAATACTTGCACAAACTTAACTACTCCATAAAATAAGGCTCTCGGGTAAGATGATCAAAACTCTCTTCCAAGATCTGTAAGATTTTATATCATAATGTGCCAAAGTAACTCAAAGACTTTTAACTGTTGATAAAATTATATAGCCACCTAAATGAGTTACTTTTATATTTTTACCTACATTATTCTTTTATAAAGGGTTTTACTTATAAAGTTTACAAACCTATACACACCCACATACCCACAGAATCGATCTACATGTGCTATTAAGTGAAAACCGCAAATTGTAGTATAATCTCATTTTTAAATGTTTTGAACAAACACAAACAAGCATATTAACAAAATTCTACTTTTAGAAGTAAAACAACAAGCCAGGCATGGTGGCCCACGCCTGTAATCCCCAGAGGCTTGGAAGGCTGACAAAGGAGAATTGAGAGTTCAAAACCAGCCTTAGCAATTGCATGGTGCTAAGCAACTCAGTGAGACCCTGTCTCTAAATAAAATACAAAATAGGGCTGGGGATGTGGCTCAGTGGTCAAGTATCCCTGAGTTCAAACCCTGATACCAAAAAAAGAAAAAAAAAAAAAAAGTAATAAAACAACAAAAGCCTTAAGTTGAGATCTTTGAGGAAAGGGCATAGCTGTCAGGGGATGCATGATAAAGAGGAAGAACTTACTTTTTGTTTTATACCTTTCTATGTGGGATAAATTTTTTCCCCCACACACATATTTTTCCCCCACACACATGTTACTACTCCTACTACTATTATTATTACTACTATTATTTTGGTGTTGAACACAGGATCTTGCATATCCTTAAGCACATACACCACTGAGCTACAACCCAGCCCCAAGAATTACTAAGCTCTAGAAAGAAAACACATATTAAAGATTCAATCTTTGAGGGCTATGGACCTGACTTAGTGAAAGAGTGTTTCCCTAGTACTTATGAGGCCCTGGGTTTGATTCTCACCACCATAAAAACGAAAAAACATTTTGTTTCTAGATTAATAAATTGTTAATAGTCAAATTTCGGACTGTGGCTATAACTCAGCTGCAGAGTGCTTGCCTAGGATGTATGAGGCACTGGTTTGATCCTTAGCACCACATAAAAATAAATAAATAAAATAAAAATAATTTTTAAAACGTTAATTAAAAAAAAAAAGTCAAGTCTGTCCATCTTTCTTCAAACTTCTTTTCCCTACACATACTTGGTGAGACTAGCTACTGATAATTTGTTTCTTCAGGTCTGCATTTAAGCCACATAAACTTGTTTTTGGAATACAATGAATTAAAAATTCTCATCCATGGGGCTGGGGTTGTGGCTCAGTGGTAGAACACTTGCCTTGCATGTGAGAGACCCTGGGTTCGATCCTCAGCACCACATAAAAATAAATAAACAAAATAAAGATATTGTGCCCATGTATAACCAAAAAATAAATAATAAATAAATAAATAAAAATTCTCATCCATGTATTCTGCAATAAGTAGATCATTTTTAAAAGACCTGGAGCAGCTGGACATGGTGGCACACACCTGTAATCCCAGAGGCTCAGAAGGATGAGGTAGGGGATATCAAGTTCAAAGCCAGCCTTAGCAATTTATTGAAGCCTAAGCAAATCTGTGAGACCCTGTCGCAAAATAGAAGAATAAAAAGAGGGCTGGGGATATGGCTCAGTGGTTAAGAGCCCCTAGGTTCAATTCCTGGCACCAAATAAATAAAATTTTAAAAACTGAGAATGTAGCTCAGTGGTAAAGTGATCCTGGGTTCAATCACCAGTATTAAAAAGACTGAACAGATAAACACCTATTTCTTGTATCCTTCTTTTAATACTTCGAAAAAAGTTGAAGTAGGAAAAAAAAAACACAAAACTTAGATTACCCAATTATATGAAAATTTTAAAGAATTCTTACCTCGGCCCAAAACACAAATAGCCATTAAGTTGGAGGAATAATAAGTAGAATGGAACTTCAGTAGCTCTTGTCTTACATCAATGCCTTCTTGGTTGGGTCGAGTCTCTAGAGTATATTTGTTACCTGAAAGGGAAGAAAAGGCATTACTTAAAGCAAAATATGTGGACTTGAAAGTGTTGTTAATTATCACTGACACTGCTACAAGATGAACTTAAAAAGGAGAGATCAAACTAACATATACAATGTTAGTCAAAAATGTTTAAATGTCAGTGTTATAATAAACAGGACCATATAGTACAAAACTATTAATATTTTAAACTATGGTTTTCTATAAGGAACTAAAAGTGTCTTATAAAAATTATGCTTCTTAAATTCCCTATGAGATAGGTATTATCTGATTACTATTAGGCATTTTTGAGACAAAATAAGATCAACATGGCCTCCATTACACTTCTTTTAATTTTCAATTCCCAATGCACTCCATAATTAATAACTGTCATTGAGGGATCTTTTTGGAACTTGCCAAGTTACTTGTGAAAAGAAAAGAAAATATTTACTATTTTGAGCTGAGGCATTATTACATTTTTGATGTGAATTCTCAGGGATTTGGTCTAGACTGGTAAAAATAGGATGTAATGTCGTTTTTATAAATCTACAGTGATGTATACCTCTATGAGCTCTCCCATAAAACTTTAATGACTAATTCAAATAGGATAAAAAACATCCCTGTCCAAAACAAATAGTGAAACTCTCTAAACAGTACCTTTCTGGTAAAGACCTCGCAAACTAGGGACTAGGAGATGAAATTCCAATGTTTGGTATCTCTCTAAAATGTCATCTTGACTAGAAATATCCTAAGATCCTAATATAATAACTCTTGTTATTGGTCCTGCTTGCACTACTCAGTGCAGAGATAAAACTGGGAAAATGTGTTCTTCATTTGGTTTATTTTTCCCCCCTTTCTTATAATGGCTAATGAATTGGCTTTGGGAGAATATCTCTTTTTTGCTAATTGAATATCTACAGAAAACCACCAAATGGTATTCTCAGAACCAGTCTTTAGTTAAGTAGTATTGTTTAGAACTGAGTCAAGATTCATGTCCCAGAATGTCTGAAGTGAGTGATCTAGTAAAGAAAAAGAACATAGAAGAAATAGCCTCGCAAGTGCTCCTTGCCCTTTTCTAGTAACAAAGCAGTCACATATTCACAACCACTAGAAGTAGCTTCCTACCTAACTTTACAGTCTTTTTAAATTAATACTCTTCCTTTTCAGTTAAGCTTCAATTCAATTCCAAATCTTCTCTACTCAGAATCTGAACATATCCTCTCCTTCTACCTAAAGGTTCAGGCACTCTTAAAAATATCCATATTGCTGGGCTGGGGTTGTGGTAGAGCACATGCCTAGCATGTGTGAGGCATTGGGTTTGATTATCAGCATTGCATATAAATAAAAATAGAAAAAATAAAGGTCCATTGACAAAAAATATTTTTGAAAATTCCAGATTTCCTAGAGACCATCATGTTAAGAAGCAAAATAAGTTAGATTCAGAAGGTAGCATGTTTTCTATCATATGGAGAAGCTAGAGAGGAAAAAGGAAAACAGGTGGGGGTGGATCTACTAAAAATCAAAGGTAGATTAGTAGAGCAAAGAGATCAAGTTTACTAAAAACAGGAAGGCTGGCTTTTCTTTTCACAATGTTTCTATATTTTGATGGAAGTTCTCAAGAAACAGATGAAGAAAAGAAAAAGGAGAAAATGCACAAAACTCCATAATCAGTCCTTAAATTACCAAGCTGACACTATTAGCATCAATGCTGTGATCTCCAGATAAGAAGATGCAGAAGAACAGGCATTGGCTTTGGTACTGGTAGAATTATCATTTAATCCAGGGTCAGCCCTCTTCTGGTTGCATGGCCTTGAGCAAGTTCTCTTAGGCTTACACTTCTAGCCTGACATTGTAGATTTATACCAAATAAGAAAAAAATAATGTAAAAAAGCATAAGACTAATATTTAACATCCAATAAATGGCAAGAATTGTAAATTCTGATAATGCCAATTACTATTTAGGATGCAGAGAAATGAGAACTCGGACACTGCTCAACAGAGTGCACACTGAATCAATCACTACAGTCAACCATTTGGCAATATCTAGTAAATCTGAAGGTATATATCTCCTATGACAGAGTAATTCTACTCTTACATATATGTACCCCAGATAAGTCGTGTACAAGAATGCTCATAGCAATACTGTTCCAATAAGAAGAAAATGGGGGCTGGGGTTGTGGCTCAATGGTAGACCGCTCACCTAGCACGTGCGAGGCGCTGGGTTTGATCCTCAGCACCACATAAAAATAAATAAATAAATGAAATAAAGTCATTGTGTCCAACTACAACTGAAAAAAAAATTTAAAAAATATTTTCAAAAAAGGAAGAAAATAGATAAACAGTAGTACACTTATTTCATGAAAAAATTTAAATAGTAATAAAAATTTAAAAACTACCAGAGGTATACTCATCAATGTGGATAACTCTTATAAACATAAAAATAAAAAAAAAAATACAAGTGGTAGAGATTATACATAATAAAATACAATTTTCATGAAACCTAAAAACACATTAAAATTAGAAGCATGGGAATAAGAATCACCAAACTTAAAATAGTAGTTATCTCTCAGGAGTTGGGAGGAAACACAGTTGGAGAAGTGTATCCAGACACTCAAACTGAAATTCTAATGTTCCGTTTCTTTAAGCAGTGTGACAAGAGAATGACCTGGCAAATGCCTGGGTAGGTATCTCTTTGTATGACAACATCATCATCATAAATTTGTAAAATACTAAGTATTTAACATAATACTCTGGATAGCAGAAAACAGACAATAAATAGCAGCTACTGCTGGTTATAATTTGAATTGTAGGAGGGACTCCTGGCTTCTGAGTAGATCATTCATCAAAAAGATGCACATATTTCTCAAGGGAAAAAAATAGACACTGTGGCTAGAAAAGCAGTAAAGAAAGCTGAGTAAATGGTCCAGATGACTGGCTCCACCTAGAAATCAATGTGTGGAGAACATGAATGTGGTTTGGATATGGAGTACTAGTTCAGTCTCTAGATATGTACTGTCCTAATTTAGTGCTAATTCAGCTGGGTCATTTATATTAAGTTAAAATGCTGCTACTAAAATCTTGAATCGTACCTTTCTGGTTCTGTTGCTGTTAGGGCAAGTTCCAGCAGTGGACTGAGGAAACCAGGGTTGCTGACCAGGGGCCTGTTGGGAGAAAGCACTGCCTTGGCACTTGGAGGATTCAGGGATTCTGGTCCTGACTCCATCACATACTAAATAGCAACTTGGGAAAAGTCTCCAAATATTTCCAAGGGGTGGTTTGTTTAATCTGTAAAAATACAGATGAGGGCTGGGGTTACGGCTCAGTGGTAGAGCACTCGCCTCGCACATGCAAGGCCTGGGTTCGATCCTCAGCACCACATAAAATAAATAAAAAGTTATAAAAAAAATATAGATGACATGGATATACACTAGTGGTTAAGAGCAAGGACTCAATCCCTGACTCCTTCACTTCCTAGCTATAAGGCACAGACAAACTTCTTAACCTCTCTAAGCCACAGTTGACTTATAAATAGGAATAAGAAAAATACCCACTAGCAACATTGCTGTGAAGATTAAAACTAAACAATCCACATTAAGGCTCAGCATAGAATCTGTCAGACAATAAGTACTCAATATTAACTCAGGTTGTTGTGCAGCTTAAGAAATGTGATAATGAGGGTTGAGAATTTAACTCAGTGGTAAAGTGTGCCAGCATGTGTGAGGCCCAGGTTTGTCTTGCACCAAAAAAGCAAGCAAGCAATAATGAATGTGAAAAGGGTTTTTGTGAACTGCAAAATCCAGTAAATTCTACTGCACATTTTCATTTTAACAAGTATTTAAAATTCTACTTAAAACAAAAAAAGCTTGCAAACTTAGTACTCATGTATACAGATGCTGGTTTTCCATTATATAAAATTTGCTTTTCTAGAAAATTCTGAGGCCAGCAATACAACAATACAATTCTTACACTAAGAAAAAAAAGGAGTTTGATGTTTTAGAAATCTGTCTTAGAGCTCAAGCTCGGTGCGGTGGTGCACGCCTGTAATCCTAGTGGCTCAGGAGGCTGAGACAGAAGGATCTCGAGTTGAAAGCCAATCTCAGCAATGGTGAGGTGCTGAGCAACTCAGTGAGACCCTGTCTCTAAATAAAATACAAAATAGGGCTGGGGATGTGGCTCAATGGTTGAGTACCCCCTGAGTTCAATTCCCAGGAGCAAAAAAAAAAAAACACACACACACACACACAAAAAAAACAAAATAGGGCTGAGGATGTGGCTCAGTGGTCGAATGCCCCTGAATTCATTCCCTGGTACCAAAAGAAAGAAAGAAAAATAAAAGAAATCTGTCTTAGAAACTAGAGATACTACTTCTAACTATGTGTATAATAATAAGGTTCTCAGGAAAAGGTCAACTTGTGAAGTTCTAACTATGATAATCTTAAATGCTTTTTGAAAACCAGATTCTGAAGGTTAGATTAATATGTTTATAGTTAGTTTGGAATTTAAAAAAAAATTTTTTTTTTGGTACCAGGAATTGAACCTCAGGGCACTTAACCACTGAGCTACATCCCCAATCCTTTTTGAGATGGGATCTTGCTAAGTTGTTAGAGCCTTACTAAATTGCTGAGGCTGGCTTTGAACTTGTGATCCTCTTGCCTCAGCCTCCTAAACTACTGGGATTACAGGGGTGCATCATCCTGCCTGGCTGGCATAATAAACTTTTTTTAAAAATGCCCTTTCATCTTGCTATAGCAATATTCTAAAAATCCTGGAAGAGCCTTTGGATATATATGAATTTTCCTACAGAATTAAAAAGGGCAATTTCCCTGCAGATGGGTGAGTACATGCAAGTACAAAGTGCACACTGTAAAAAGGAGAATTTCAGTGAAAGCCTCTTAAGTGCCATTGCAAAAATCTCTACACTTGATTAATCCATTTCTTGTTTTCAGTAAACTTCTACTTTTCCATAGATACAAATTCCAAAATGGCAGGGCAGGAGGGAGGCAAAAGCTTAGAGAATAAATGAGTAAGTGAGTTGAACTATATCAAAGATTTTTATGTCCATGAGTTTACTGAGATACTAAAAAAAAACAGGTTAGTTATCATTAAGGACACTACAAAATCAATTAATCATTTTGAAAACTAGTAAATGAATGGACTGAATCAAGCACTTGCCCTGCCTTTTGTACAGTAACGATACCAGTGGCCAAATAGTACAAAAGGGGTTTTCTTTTCATAGCAGCATTCAAGTAAAACAATAGAGAAGAAATAACAGAACTAAAGAATCAGAATTAGGATCATAAATACAACATCATAAATAAAACACAATAAAGAGACAACCGGACATTCAATACCCAATGGAAAAACACATCACAACTTAGGAAGTTGTCTTGTCAAAAAAAAAAAAAAAAGACAAATATGAATCCGATCAAGCCTCTTTATAAACCTGTCACTTTTAAAAACACAGAAGAGTTGAGACCAAAATGGATAAAGAACTAAATATAAGAACTGAAATCATGGGGTTGGAGTTGTGGCACAGGGGACAGCGCTCACCTCACACGTGTGAGGCCCTGGGTTTGATCCTCAGCACCACATAAAAATAAATAAATAAAATAAAAGGTATAAAAAAATTTTAAAAAAAGAACTAAAATCACAAAAATACTAGAAAAGTACACAGGGGAAAAGCTCCTAAAAATTATGGCAATGGCAATAATTTTCTTACATGTTAAATTACAAATTCAGGACACAAAAGCAAAATAATAGAATTGGGATTATATTAAAACTAAAAAACTTCTGCACAGAAAAGGAAACAATCAACAAAATGCAAAGGCAACCTTAGGAATGGAAAAATATTTGTAAACCACATATCATAAGTAGACACTAATCTAAAATTTATGCCAGGCAGGGTGGTGCACATCTATGATCCCATTAACTCTGGGAGGCTGAGACAGAAGAACCACAAGTCCAAGACCAGTCTGGAAAATACTTAGTAAGACCCTGTCTCAAATTTAATAATAAAAAGAGCTAGGGATGTAGCTCAGTGGAGATGTAGTTCAATCCCCAGTATTGGGGCAGGGGGCGAGAAAAGAAAACCAAAAATTATAAAGAATTTGTACACCTTAATAGCAGAAAAACAAATAACCTGATGGGCAAAGGATCTGAACAGCTGTTTCTCCAAAGAAGAGATAAAAATGGCTAACAGATATACAAACAGGTGCTCAACACCAAGGAAAGGCAAATTAAAACCACTCTGATATACCACCTCATACCTATAAGAATGGCTATTATCAAAAAGACAACAGATAACAAATGCTAGTGAATATGAAGAAAAAAGAACCCTAGTAAACTGTTGGAGGGAATGTAGATTGGTACACTAATTATGGAAAAGAGAAGGGGTGTTCCTAAAGAAATTAAAAATAGAACCATCATATGACCCAGCAATCCCTCTTTTGGGTATACACACAAAGGAAAGAAAATCATCACCTCACAAAGCTATCTGTACTCCCATGCATTTTAGAATTGTTCCCAACAGCCAAGATATGGGAACAATCTAAGAGTCCATCAACAAACAATGCATAAAGAAAATGTGGTATAGTTACACAATGGAATATTATTCAGCCTTAAGAGAGGAGACTCTACCATTTGCCATAACACAGACAAACCTGGATGAAATTATGCTAAGTGAAATAAGCCAAACACAGAATCTCACTTAAAAATGTGGGGAGGAAAGCTCAAATACACAGAGATAGAAAACAAAACACAGTTGACATGGGAGTGGGCTAGGAAGGGAAGAAATGGAGAGACATAAGTCAAAGGATAAAAATAACATGTAGGATGAATGAGTTTAGAGACTGAATGTACAACAGGAAGACTCAAGTTAATAAAACTGTACTGGGAATTTTTGTTAAGTAGACTTTGGCTAATCTCATCATCAAAAAATAACTATGTGAGATAACAGATACGTTAATGTGCTTCACTATAAACCATCACTTAAACTATATGTATCCCATCATGTCATGTTGTAAACCTCAACTATACATAACAAAACATTTGGGAGGATGCAATCAGAAAAATCTGTACTATAAGAAGTTCTACAAAACAAATCATCTATATGTCAATAAATAAATTGTCCAGGGGAGGTGGCAAAGAAAAGGAATGAGGGAAGAAATAAAGGATGAACTTATAAACTAAAAAAGAGACTTAAAAGTCACAGCAATCACTAATATTTGAACATTAACATGGACTATGACTCAAATAAATTTTGATTAACTGATTAGCTATAATGCTGGGGATCCAACCCAGCATGCTAGGCAAGGGCGCTACCATTGATCTACATCCTTAGCCCCTCAAATAAAGTTTTAAAAATTAAGATTTTTGTAAGGCAACTAGGAATTTGAACACTAACTGGATATTTAATGATGTAATATGATAATGGTATTTTTGTTGTTTTAAAAATGAGTCATTATCTTCAGAAATACATATTAGAATATTTTTGAGTGAAATGATGTCTAGAACCTCTTCAAAACAATAAAAGAGGGTGAATGGATCACATAGGACTAGCCAGGGACAGGATGATACACACATTGTATTCATTATAGTATTTTATGTGGTTTTGTGTATGCTTAAAATTATTCACTAAAAAAGGTGGAAGGAAGAATTAAGAGTGGGAGAGAGGACAAAGTAGAAAATTAATAAGAGTCTTAATTTTGTGTTGGTATCTTCCTTCTAGGATCAGATAGTCTTTGAATAAATTTATGATTCATATTTCAAAATTGGTACTTTTGTTCTAATCCATTTTCCTATTGTGTTCCTTCCTACTTTCCTATGTAAAAATATACTTTGTCAATGCCAAACTATCAGTCTGGGGATGAAGCTCAGTAGAAGAGCACTTATGTGAAGCCACAGGTTTGCTTTCTAGAAACATACACACATATACACATGCACCTCAAATTATCCTAACTTATGCCCTACAAAAATGCTGAGCTCTCTCCTTGATCTTTTATTCTTGTCATGGTTTGTTGGAAGGTCAATCTAACATAAAAAACATAATCTGAGTTCTGAATGACTTGCTGGTGCATCCCATAACCTACCCGACATTTCTACTACCACTGACTCTCTTTCTTCCCTGTACTTCCCACAAGGCTCTGAAACTTTAGTCTAATTCTCTCTCAGTATCTCTCTCAAAGGAAACAATGCAATTTCAGTACTGTACTGAAGGTTAAGTGAGATCACATTAGGTAGAGCCCCCACTTAGTGGGTAGCGCTTAGTACCCACACAATAAATATTAGTTTCCTTTCCTTTCTTCCTTCTGCTAAAGAAAATTCTACATACTTTTCAGAATTTAAATGACATCTCCTCTGATATTCTGGAGAATTCAAACCTATGTAACACTACAGCAGACCAAAGAGAATAGTGGTTGAAAGTTACAAATCTGTGTTCAGACCTGACTTCAGCACTTAAAAGCAGAGTGACCCAAGGCAATTTAATCATCTTCTCCTGAGTCTCAGTTTACTTATCAGTAAGATAAAAATAGGAAGAGCATCTACCTACTAGGATTATTGTGAGAATTAAATTAACTATTCCAGATAAAGTGCTTAGCACAGCACTCCATGAAAATCAGAGAGAGAGAGAGAGAGAGAGAGAAAGAGAAGGAAGAAAAGGAAGAGATGACGATCCTAGAAAATCAAACCTAAGATTATCCTTCAGTAAAATCCTGGGTTTGCCTTGCCTCCCCAAAATTTATTTACCTCTACTGCAAAGATACTAGTTACACCTCTCTCCTTTTTTTTTAAGGGGGTATTGAGGATTGATCCAAGGTCGCCACATCCCCAGCCCTTTTTATATTTTATTTTGAGGCAGCATCTCTCACTAAGTTACTTATGGCCTTACTAAATTGTTGAAGCTGACCTTGAACTTGCAATCCTCCTGCTTCAGCTTCCTAAGTCGCTGGGATTACAGGCATGTGCCACCACTATGTCCAGCCTTCTTTGTATTTTCTAGTGGACTTTATATGTATAGGAAGACCAAAAAACTACTTGTCTACTAATAGAAAAAGATTTTCCTTCACTTATTTATGGTTTTATGGTATTTGCTATAAGCACACTAGAATATATAACAAGTAAGAAAAATGTCACACATACTGAAAATACAGCTCCACCTTCTATTTCCATGTGTCTTTCTACTGTACCTTTTATTCTACCTATACATCAAGGAGTGTCTGTTTTATTTCCCCCACCTCCATTTGGACTTCAACTGTTCCCACTTTTAATTCTACTGAAAGAAAAATAAATAAATAAATAAATAATGAGAACAAAACTGCACAGATACAAGGCTTCCAATTTAGCAAAACCTAGAGAAGTGAAAATAAAGGTATATGCGAATGATAGATGAGGGGGGAAAGCCATGTGGATATAAATCATGAGTTCAATTTAAAAGAAAATAAAACAGCATGTCTCTAATAGCTAATACATATAGTTCATCAAACCTACTGGCCCTTTAAGCAGCACTTGGCAGATCACACCTCATGGCAAGGACATTTTCAAAGTCTTAATCAAGTCCTTTGCATAGCTACCAATCAGCTGTTACATTGTTATTATGAAGATTACTATAAGTTATTTAGCTTATTATAACTAGACTTCTGTCTATCCACTGCATGTGCACAATCCCATTTAATTCTCCTCTGGATGTGGGAGAAAACTGAGGCTTAGAGAAGTTAAAAAACTTGTCTAGGGGCTGGGGATGTGGCTCAAGCGGTAGCGTGCTCGCCTGGCAAGCGTGCAGCCCGGGTTCGATCCTCAGCACCACATACAAACAAAGATGTTGTGTCCGCCAAGAATTAAAAAATAAATATTAAAAAAAAAAAAAAGAAACTTGTCTAGAGTCTCTCAACAGGCTAATGGTAGAGCAGAGATTCACAGTACCACTCAACTTCAGAGGCAAACTTTAAATCACCTAAGAAGCTGGGACTGGTAGTTGAAGTTTCAACTAGAGGGATTCAAGAAGACTTTCAGGGAGACAATTTAAAAACAGTATCTATGAAAACAATAGTCAAGGGCTAGAGCTATAACTCAGTGTCAGAGCGCTTGCCTAGCATGTGTGAGACTCTGGGTTCAATCCTCAGCACCACATAAAAATAAACAAATAAAATAAAGGCATTCTGTCCATCTACAACTACAAACATTTTTTTTTTTTAAAGCGACAACAGTCAAACAAAGTAACTCACTCAAACCAGAAAAATTTACACCAGTATCAGTTTGAGAATGTGAAAACTCAGAACATGTGAATCCATGACATAGAAAATAGCAATTTGAGAGCATCAAAGGTTTGCAAAATCAAAAATTAAGACACAACAGATGACCTACAAGTTTCTTCTGACACAGATATACCTGGGTAGTAAACAAACAGTCCTCACACACACAAAAGAAAGCTCTCTCCCTGCTTATCTTGAAGAGTGTTGTACCCTCAGTCTTTTATTTTCCCTTTTTGTTTAGATAATGATACAAAAACTATTTTATGTTTCACTTGAAACTTTAAAAAATTGTGAATTATTTTAAAATACTTATTGTTACTGGGGCTTCAGTCCAAGGGTGCTTTCACTGAGCTATATCCTTAGTCCCTTTAATTTTTTTTTTAATATTTAATTTTATAGTTGGACACAATACCTTTATTCCATTTATTTATTTTTATGTGGTGCTAAGGATCGAACCCAGGGCCCCACGCATGCTAGGCAAGTGCTCTATCGCTGAGCCATAATCCCAGCCCTAATTATTTTTGTGTTATTTTTATTTTTTAAAATATTTTTTAAGGGCTGGGGTTGTGGCTCAGTGGTAGAGAGCTTGTCTTGTTCATGTGAGGCACTGGGTTCGACCCTCAGCACCACATAAAAATAAACAAAATAAAGATATTGTGCCCATGTATAACTAAAAAATATTTTTAAAAATTTTTTAAATTGTTGATGGATCTTTATTTTATTTGTTTATTCATATGCGGTGCTGAGAATTGAACCCAGTGCTTCACACATGCTGGGCAAGTGCTCTACCACTAGGCCACACCTCCAGCCCAGTACCTTTTATTTTGAGNAAAAAAAAAAAAAAAAGAGAGAGAGAGAGAGAGAGAGAGACTCAGAAAAAGCAAAGAAAACGATAACAAATTCTTAAACTGATAAAAGAAACCTGTGGGTCAGGCATGGTGGCGCACACCTGTAATCCCAGTGGCTTGGGAGGCTGAGGCAGCCTCAGCAATTTAGTGAGGCCCTCATCAACTTAGTGAGAACCTGTCTCAAAATAAAAAATAAAAAGGGCTGGGGATGTAGCTCAGTAATAAAATGCCCCTGGGTTAAATCCCTACTGGAAAAAAAAAAAAAAAAGTTTGAAAGCCATTGATCTATACTATGTCTGAAGAAGGAAAAACACTGTAAAGGACAAACATCTTATTGGAAATTTAAATAGATAATACAATGCTTAGTCTTCATTCATTTAAAAATACTCATTTTCTTCTTTCTTTTTTTTTTTTTTAGTTGTAGATGGACACAATACTTTTATTTTTTTATTTATGTGGTGGTGAGGATTAAACCCAGTGTTCCATGCATGTGAGGCAAGTGCTCTACCACTGAGCCACAACTCCAGCGCCAAAATACTCATTTTCTTGATATTATTTAAAATCATAGTCCCTTGATGGACAAAATGGTTCACACTCACAGAAACACCCAAGGCCACTAAAAAATAACAGAAGTAAATTAAACATGAATTTCTGACAAGGACTCTTCTTCAAGGATTGCTTTCACAAAATTTTATATATGTATAATTTCTGGAATGGAGGTGTATGGCATTCATCATATTGGCAAACATGATTGGACCCTTAAAAATGGAGAGAATCTCTATGAAAAACAAAAGTATTGACATTTGCATTACTTATATCACATTTTCTGTACTTATGTACTGAGTCTAGCTCACTGATCTCTTAGCTATTTATATTATCTTGCTCTTTACTAATGGCCTAACGTTGTAAGATCACAAAAACAAACATTTCCTCAAACTCTACCCATACACTTTTTGCCATGCAATGCATCTATCTCTTTGCTTATCACTCTTGAAACCCCCTCTAGGACATTTTAAGATTGCTCCTTGCTTATGACTAGAAGTACTCATCTTACTCACTAGATTTATTTTTGAAAGATTTGTGGCTACTTCCTGATTATCATTTATCACTAACTAGGGAGGTATTTGAAGGAAAGGAACTCCTGAAGAGGAGTTCTAGCATGTTTTGCATAATAATAACACTTTTAGTCTAAGTATCTATCTACCAAAGGGGACTATTTCAGGGCTGGGAATATAGGTTAGTGGGAGAGAAATTGCCTGAGGAAGGCCTGACATTCAATCCTCAGGATCAATTAATAGATCCATCTCTCTCTCTCTCACACACACACACACACACACACACACACACACACACACGGGAGGTACTACTTAATTTTTATTCATTTGGATACAATGAATTGGAAATTTGTTTTTTAAAATTCACATTCCCTTTTTGACACAGTATGTATGCTGATGGATTCATGAAAACCACCTTTCATTTTACAGACATTTTAGGGACTACAGTATTCATCTTAATAATGATGCTGCTATTGAATACCATGTAGTATAAATCTAAAGAACATAATATCACTGCTTCTAACTGCAATTTTTGAAAACTCTTAATTCTGTAACGCTATGGTCATTTCCCTAACTGCTATTGGATGTATTAGTAGAATGTATCCAAACTTGAAGAAAGTTGTCTTTACAGTCTTAAAATTTTCCCAGAATTAACTTCTAATAAACAGTAAAGTCATAAGTATTCTAAATAATCTATTATCGTTTTCATGAAATTTTGTAATACCCAAAGTGGTAGTTTAAAAGCACAGCAACCTGTCAATAATATTCTGGTGAGTGGGACTGGCAAGAGTAGATGAGAAAAAGGGAGAGTCTTTTTGATTTTATTTTTTACTTTAAATACTTTTGAACTATTTAAATACTTAAATTAAGTAGCTTTTAATGAAAAATTGAATAAAGAAAAATGGTATAAGTATAAAATAAAGAATTTCTACATTTATTTTATTCTGTTCCCTGTCATCCCCACTTCTTATTTCCTTCCAGGAGACAGTAGCTCTTGAAGAACAGGGACTATGTATATCTCCAGTGTTCTATCTCCCATACAACTGCCCCATGGCAGATGCTGTGCACCTGGATGAGTACAAGTACATGTGATAGCAGCATTCAATGAGCTTTGAAATGAGCCTTTAAAAAGCACTTCCATTTGGAAGATAGACTTCAGAATAAAACAATCAATTATTTTCTGCCTTTGAGATGTTAGTTATCACAACTTGATTGCTCTGCTTCTTAAACATTTAGAATCCTATTTGAATGGGATGAAAGTAGGAGTGGGAAATTCTGAAATCTTCCAACATTAACTGTAAAATACAATGCTGTAAAAAGAGGCTGTGGGTTTAAATGAGGTCAAAGAGAACTAATGCATGAAAGTCACTGTTGACAAACCTGTCCCGAATTTGCTGAAGGGGTGTTTGGGATTCCCTGTAGCTTTTTCCAACTGGAAGAGTCTCCAGGCATCATTCATCACATTCTTCTCATGCTCTGAATCAACTGCATTCACTTCTCTGTCTTTACAACTCTCATCAAACAAGGGGCACAGGAAAAACTGTGCAAACCTAAGGGTATGAAACATAACAATTTGAAAACTGTCATTTTTAAAAGAATGGTCTTTAAAAAATATTTTGAAACTTATTAGGATATTAATTATATATAAACAGAAAACACCACCATTGCTAATATAAAAAAGAAATTTAAGTTGTAAGCCACAGAATAAGAATATAACTTAGGCATATGTGAATTCAGAGGACCTGACCTATTCTAGACATGCTAAATAACTAGTAGAAATATAAAAAGATTAACACCAATAAATAAAGGCAGACTTACAAAGATAATAGCAGTCTATGTAAGATTTGCAATTTGGCACGTCTATGAAAACCTTATTCTGTGTACCTAATTCTCTAAAATAAAAAAAAGGGGGCAGATGACACTTCTTAGTTGAATAAATCTTAAATTTACAGTTTTAGGTGCAATTTCAAGACTCAGGAACCTCAGGACAAATTAAGTGATCTACTTTTAAAAGGCATGATTTAAATACTTTTTTCTTCTTTTGCAGAAAAACAAAGTATAAGGAAAAAAATGCAGTGAAAAACCTAAGGTATAACACAGCAGTCTGACTAAGCAGTAATTACAGGCTTTTATGAATTAGTAAGATAAACAGGCTATGAATTTTTAATAATCAGTGATTCAACAACTAACATGGTGTGTTAACTCTAACATAAGTAACCACTATACTTTTCTTGAGGCTATTCTTTAATAACAGTACCAAAGTTTAACCAAAATATCCTTAGCTAATAAGTTCATTTTTCTATATTGGATAGTGATTTAAGTTATGATTTCTTTTTCTTTCTTTCTTTTTGGTACTGAGGATTGAACCCATGGGTGCTTGACCACTGAGCTACATCTCCGCATTTTTTGTTTTTTATTTTGAGATAGTGACTCACTAAGTTGCTTAGGACCTCACTAAGTTGCTGAAGCCATCCTTGAATTTGAGATCTTCCTGCCTCATCTTCTTCAGTCACTGGGATTACAGGTATGTGCCACAATGCTCAACTCAAGTCATGATTTTATTTAGTATTCTTCTCAAGAAAATTTAGATCCTTTGGTGCACACCTGCAATCCCAGCAACATGGGAGGCTGAGGCAGGAGGATTGCAAGTTCAAGGACAGCCTCAACAACTCAGTGAGACTCTGTCTCAAAATAAAAAACAAATTAAAAGGGCTGTGGATGTAGCTTAGTGGTAGAGGGTTTGCCTAGCATGTGTGAGCCCTAGGTTCAATCCCTAGCATGTACACAGGCATATACACACCATAAAAAAAAAAAGAAAAAAGAAAGAAATTTTAGATCCTATCCTACCAGAATGAGGCCCAGAATTCAGATTCAATGAAGAGCAGAGGTTCTGAATACAAGACTACTATTAAATAGACCTAAGAGACTCTTGGGTCTATAGGCATCTCATTTACTACACCTTAGTCTAGCTGTCAAAGAGACTGTTATCATTTAATATTTGTTTTAAGTGTGTAAATTAACACGATACTATGCTAAGTACTTTACTCATGGAAAAACAACATCTATTTGGATTCTACAATTAAAGATATATAAAAAAAGAATTATTTATAAATATGTAACCTCGCTTACTTACTTCAATACACTGAAAATGGGGAAAGTGCCTAAGAGCTACATACTAAAGTTGTATAGGCCCAGAGAGTCATGTTTATGACACAGAATAATCAAATTTTTAAAAAAGACACTTTTATACATGTGGCTTTTTATCATAAGCCAAGTAACAAGACATCCTCCACCACGTAGAGATCTAGCAAGAAATTAAATTCAGTGTATGATCCCATTGAATTAAGGGAAACTTTTGGAATGTATATAAAAGATGATTACATCTCAAAGCTGCTGCGTAAACACTGAAATCTGAGAGAATAAGTAGGAAGCAGATTTGCTTTGATCCAGTCACATATGGTAAACCACATCTTGTCCAGTTACTGTACTTTGTGCTGAGGAATAAATATGAACTATTCATTCTTTTTTTTTTTTTTTAAGAGAGAGAGAGTCGAGAGAGAGAGAGAGAGAGAACTTTAGTATTTATTTATTTATTTTTTTAGTTATCGGCGGACACAACATCTTTGTTTTTATGTGGTGCTGAGGATCGAACCCGGGCCGCACGCATGCCAGGCGAGCGCGCTACCGCTTGAGCCACATCCCCAGCCCGAACTATTCATTCTTAAAAACAATTTACTACTATTAATATAATCTAAGCAAATAAAGCTGACAATGTTCAAAACTACAAAGTCAAACTTCATTACAGATCCATTCAAATGTACAGAATTATATGTTGCTAACAGAGAAACGATAAAAATTCACCACAAAAAAATTACAGTGAATAATGAAATTGAATCACTAATACAACAAAAAATTAGAAGGTGTTTGCTATATAAAAAATTAACAATAAGAAATTAAACTGGCCGAATGGAGCTTACTCCAAAAAATTCTTTCAAAATATCCCTAAGATTGAAACAGCAGGTCAAAACATTCTACTAATTACCCTTGAGAATGTGAGGAAATAAACAAGTAACATATTAATTTACACACTGAAAATAAATATCAAATAATGACAACAGCCTCTTTGAAGCTAGGCTGAGGTGTAGTAACTGAGATGCCTATAGACCCAAGAGTCTTTTAGGTCTACTTAAGGACTAGCATTTTGAAACAGGTTATTCTTCATAATGTGCTTTAGATGCAACACTTGTTAAAATGGGAAGTGTCAATGAGAATTTTATAAGTCAATATAATATCTTGTAGGCCTGAAGGCTGGTTAAACTCATGCCATTATTTTTCCTCTACCACAAAGTAAATACATGTCATTAATTATTTTTTTTATAATACTATTTTTTCTTTTAATAAACCATAGGGGAAAAACTAGTTAACATGTCATTTGTTAAAACTTAATGTAGGGGCTGGGGATGTGGCTCAAGCAGTAGCGTGCTCATCTGGCATGCGCAGGGTGCTGGGTTCAATCCTCAGCACCACATAAAAAAAATAAAATAAAGATGTTGTGTCCACCGAAAAAATTTTAAAAAATTCTCTCTCTCTTAAAAAAAACTTAATGAAGTCATCTTTGTAAAAATAATAACTATTATTTTTATTAATGTGATTAACTATACAAAGTTGGATAATTTATAGGATATTCAGCATTACCTGTCTAGGGCACCTTCTAGATGTTCATGGGAAACGTCAAAATAGTAATTGGTATGCTCTCCACTGGTAAAGGCATTTGAACTTCCTGCATGCTCACTGAGAAACTGGCTGTATTCATTTTCTTTAGGGTATTTCTTTGTTCCCAAAAAAAGCATATGTTCACAAAAATGACTTAAGCCAGCAATATTTGGAGGATCTGACAATGAACCTGAAAGAGAAAACACATAAAAAAAAATCTTATTTTTATGTCAAAAGTCAGAGATGAACTACAAGATGATTTGGAATAATTTTTTTTCTTTTGGTACCAGGGATTGAACCCAGAGGCACTTAACCACTGAGCCACATCCCCAGCCCTTTTTATTGTTCATTTTGAAACAAGATCTTACTAAGTTGCTTAGGGCCTTACTAAGTTGCTGAGGCTGGCCTCAAACTTGCAATCCTTCTGCAGCCTCCCATCACTGGGATTTATAGGCATGTACCAACCTGGCCAACTGATTTAGAATTTTTATTATCATGATAACTACAACTACACAGTCAGAGAAAGTTAAGCACAGGCTGTTCTAAAATAGTATTATTTATAAAGTAAATCAGTAGTCTGACAACCTGGATTCTAGCTCTTACTCTTGACATTACTTAGTTGGTGACACTGGACATTAATTTCCTCACACTAGAGGGAATAAAAGCAGCTGAATTAGATGTTACAAGAGCTAGAACTTTCTTGTCACAGTTTTACTGTATTGTAGGAAACCATATATCACAAGGTTAAGAGCACAGACTTGGGGATTAACAGCTCTATAGCTATGAAACTTTAAGGACAACACTCATCTCATTTTTTTCTTCCATATATACCTATCTTGGAGGATTATAAGAATACAAATTAGATATTTGCAAAGCACTTTGCACAATGGCAGGCAGTAGTTATTTGTTCAATATTACCTTATTTTCTCAATTCTAAGATGCCAATGAGTCAAATAAAAGCTTTCATTTAACACTATAAAAGAGAAGCACTGTCCTGGTAAAAGCACACATAGGTAAGAACCAATTAATTAAAGTGACATTAAATGTAGAAGAAATGTGCATACTAGAATCTACAAAATATGACATTAATGTAACAAAGTGATGAAAATCAGAACTTTAAAGGATAGGAATGAAATTTTCTTGCTGCGAGGTCAACTTAGGTGTTGTTGTTATGAACAAAATGTTCATAGTAAATTTAAGATTAATTTGACATAGACAATTATAGTTTATCAATAGATATACAAGGGTTTTGGTACAAAATAAAGTATTAGCCCATTAATAAATGTTTTCAATTCTGTGAATATAACAAATATTTGAGTATTATTTCAAAGTTATTATACGTGGTATATTTGTTGTTCAATTTAAATTTTTATAGGTGTTCCACATCTGGGATGATGGAACAAAATGGGTTAAAAATAAATAAGTAAGATGCATAGAACCGGGCTGGGGTTGTAGCTCAGTGGTTGAGCGCTTGCCTCGCATTCATGAGGCACTGGGTTCGATCCTCAGCACCACATAAGAATAAATAAATAAAATAAAGATCTTTAAAAAAAAAAAAAAAAAGTTGCATAGAACTGGTAACTACTGGGTCTTTATTTACATTCATATAGAGAGTAATAATAAATGTCAACATTAGATTAATTAAATTGAACAAAGTTTAATTCACAGTTTTAAACTGTACCTATGTGTACATCAAGTGCTGCTGATGACTTATCCGTGGTGGGATCACTGATGAGAAGTACTTTGATACCATTGGCCAACTCTAGTCCACGGTATTCTCGCTTGTCTTCAGGAGATTTGATAATGTGATTTCCTATTCTCTTGATAGCAGGATTATTCATTTTGCTGTAAGTCTTTTTTTGGAAACTAAAAAGAAAAAGATCATTACTTGTTGCATGTGCCTACTTATTTAAATATTTTTTAAAAGACAAAGAATGACATCAAGCAAATCCATGTAATACATTATCAGATAAAAGAAACACCTGGAGGAAACTTTTGTTGTTGCTGGGGATCCAACCTAGGGCCTCAGGTTAATGCTAAGCACATGCTCTACCATAAAACTATATCCTCAGCCCCAGGAGGAAATTTTTTATAGTCTATCTATAGGGTGCAGTCATTCTTCTCCAAGACTTACCCCTCATTCTTTCAGAGAAATGCTAACATTGTTTTCACAGAGACGTATTTCTATCTATGGGAGTACATGGATAGGGTTCTAACACCCAGTGGGTTGGGCCATGAGTTGGTAGTGTGCTGACCTAGAATAAATTTTTCAATTTACCAATAACTACTTACATACATTTCAGGGCTATCTGCTAGAGTAAATAAGGTGAGAGGTTGTGTAAGAATTATTACTAGGTCAGTCAAAACATTGCTCAACTGATGACATTAAAAAATACAGCATATCTAGATCTCATGGGTCAGATATGCACATGCTCAGAACAATAAGGAACAATCTTTTGAAATCTTAATACAATATAAGAGACATAGGCTGTCCTATGAAAGCAGCAAAAACAAGGACATAAATAAATTAAAAGTTGGCAGGATTCCAGACAATTTTCTAATCTGCTGAAGACTTGCATGCCAGTGCAAGAACAGTCTGACAATCTTAAAAGAGATGTCAGATCAATTCTCTTACAAAGGGCTTCCACTGACAGGTCTCCCTGTCTTCTCTAGGAAAGTTAGAGACATAGTAATGGGAAAGGATTATAAGCATGAAGAATCCTGTAAAGGTGTTAGTTGGTATTAATGCAGTAAAGGGATTTTCCATGTATGTTTCTCTCTCTCTCTCTTTTTTTTTGCCATACTGGGGATTGAACCTGAAGGGTGCTTTATCACCGAGCTTCATCTCCAGCCCTTTGTATTTTTTGAGACAAGGTCTTGCTAATAATTTGCCGAGGCTGGCCTAGAACTTGAAATCCTCCTGCCTTTCTAAGTAGCTGTGTGTATTTTTGGGGTGCTGTAGATAGAACCCAAGGCCTCATACATGCTAGGCAAATGCTCTACCATTGAGTTACATTCTCATCTTTAGCTCTCCATGTACGGTTTCTGAAAGTAAGGCAGTTTCTTTTTTGCTTACCCCACTCCGATGCCCCAGTTCTTTCTACTGATGTAAATTCAGTATGTCACGGAGGTTGCCTTGAACTCATGATCCTCCCAACTCATCCTCTTGGGTTGCTGAGATTATAGGCTTGTACCACTACACTCAGCTCAAATGTTAATTTTGTCTATACTGGGGACTGCTTAAGGACAAAAAAATTGACAGCCTGGTGCAGTGGTGTATACCTATAATCCTAGTGGTTCAGGAGGCTGAGGCAGGAGGATCACCAAGTTCAAGGCCAGGTGTGGCAACTTAGTGAGACCCTGTTTCAAAAGAAAAGATGGGGATGTAACTCAGTGATAAAGTACCCCTGAGTGCCAAAAAAACAAAAAAGGAAAGAGAGAAAGAGCATGAGACAGACAGACACAAACAAACACACACACACACAAATTGAACCTACTACTCCAACAGGTTCATTAGGTAAACATAAGAGCATATCTGAAACTACAGAGGAAAAGTGAGCTAGCACACTGGCTTCTTACCTAGAAGATAGCACAAGTAGATTTGACTGTCAAAGGACTGGTAGTCAGATTTAAAGGTAAATCAGGGGTAGCATAAACAGGAATACAATTATTTTGGATAAAATATCATGTTAAAAGCATGAGAGATTCTGGGAGTAAAAATCTAGTTTGATTTTATCAGAACTCCTTCCTCTCTGAAATTTTCTATAATTATTTGTCTAATCTGAATAAAAATTGATAAACCAAACAGGTTTGTTCCTATTAAGACTGTCCCCTCGGCTGTGTGTGACTCTGCACACCTATAATCCCAGTGGTTTGGGAACCTGAGGCAGGAGGATCATAAGTTCAAATCCAGCCTCAGCTATTTAGTGAGGCCCTAAGCAATTTAGTGAAACCCTATATCAAAAAAAAATTTTAAAAGGGGGTTGGAGATACAGCTTGGTTGGTAGAGTGCTCGCCTCGCATGCATAAGGCCCTGGGTTTAATCCCCAGCACCACACACACACACACACACAAAAAAAAAAAAAAAGTTAAAAAAAGGGCTGGGGATATGGCTCAGTGGTTAAGCAATCTGGGTTTAATTCCTTGTAAAAGAAAGGAAGGAAAGAAGAAAAGGAGGAAGAAAGATTGTCCCCTTAATCTTCTTTGGAAAGGTGATGTTTAGAATTTTAAACATCAATACTGTAAGTCATATTAGAAGTATAATACTGGTTTATCACATAATATTTTAAACGGTGCTAATAGTGTTATTCTATTTATAGTAAAAATAATTTCTTGAAAAGCAAAGCATAAAATATAATACTAACATTTTGGGGATATAAGGCCACAGTTGGGAAACTCAAAGCAATCTAGAAGTGAAAAGTCATTATTAACAACTATTTTCTGCTTCATTAACAATAAGACATTTAAATTCAATGTCAGAGATGAAAATATCTAAGTATGAAGTCTAAAAAATGATGTTTAGTGATAAAAAAATCTCAGATGATAGAAAATGGTCTATTTAAGACTTCAAAGAGGGGCTGGGGTTGTAGATCAATGGTAGAGTACTTGCCTAGCACATGTGAGGCACTGGGTTCAATCCCTAGCATTACATAAAAATAAATAAAACAGGGCTGGGGATGTGGCTCAAGCGGTAACGCGCTCGCCTGGCATGCGACCCTCAGCACCACATACAAAAAAAAAAAAAAAAAAAAAAAATTTT
>NW_025999945.1:8997826-9015490 GCF_001458135.2 Marmota marmota marmota
AAAAAAAAAAAAAAAAAAAGATTTTGTGTCCACCGAAAACTAAAAAATAAATATTTAAAAATTAAATAAAATAAATAGATAAACCAAAGGTATTGTGTCCATCTCCAACTAAAAATATTAAAAAAAAAAAAAAAAAGACTCCAAAGAGGGCACAAAGAACCTCAGCTAGCAGTTCTGGTGAATGTATTTCCCAAAGGACAATCTGTTTAAAATGCAGCCAGGCAAGATGGTGCAGACCTATAATCCCACCAACTCAGGAGGCTCAGGAAGGAGGATCACCAGTTCAAAGCTAGTCTCAGCAACTTAGTGAGGGCCTTAAGCAGCTCAGTGAGACCCTGTCTCTAAATAAAATTAAATTTAAAAAGGAGTTGAGATGTGGTTGAGTGGTTAAGTGCCCCTGGGTTCAATCCCTGGTACCCAGAAAAAAAAAAAAAAAAGCCAAAGGCTACTTGTTTCCATAGCTATAATTTATGACCAACTCACTCTACTGTGCTTGCCCCAGCTAGTTTGATAGGGAACCAAGGATTATAAATGATTAAAATGTGATGATGATGAGGTTCTAAAACATAACAGTTACGAGAAGGTCAAATACAGCACACTTTGGCAGTATAAACTGTCTCATTCTGTGGGAGGTTTAAAACTCATTATATAATCACCCTCAACTATAGTCTACATTCTGTACTTTTTTCAGGGTTTCAATGTCCCTTGTCCAGATTTTCATTTTCTCAACAAAAAATATTTAAAATGGAAACAGAGTAGGATACAGGTAGACAGTTAATATGAGATTGGGAGTTCCTAGCCCAATAAGAACCATTTATAAATGATGAGAGTCCCCCACAGGCATGGCTATAACTTATTTGGACATTGAAGCTATGCCTGATTAATTTCCCTGGTGTGGCTGAGAGTAAAGGAATATTCGTAAGGTATACATAAAAATCAGTCTGACTACTTTTAGACATTTGTACACAAGACACAGGATCAAGAACAGCTATACATTTCTAAGCTGCCAATGCTACTAAATTATATCATGACTTCTGGAAATAGAAAAAGCCAAAAGAAACTATAATAGTATTTTCAAATAAAACCCATTCCCAAAAAATTCAGTCTGGCTTTATCTATAGTAAGTATATTAAAGACTTCCTATGAAGATTTGATTCTTACCTTCTGGAAAACTGACGGAAATGACTGGGAACTCCTCCTCCTCCTTTGATGAATTAATCAACAGCTTGTCTGTCTCTGTATTTATATTTATACTCATGAGATCACATGTCTATCTCAGCTCCCTCATTAGCATAAGCCTTCAACAGTAATTTTATTTATTGCAAATGTTCTCCAATAAGCAAGCAATCTGATATCTTAGATGACAAGCAAGTACTAAATCAAATGCTTTCCCAGACATTTATTTGATATTTTTAATTTGTCAAAGTCAACATTTTAGGTATAATAAAATTACTTTTGATTTTAGGGACATTACATTCAATTTTAGGTACAGAATTGTCAGTTTTCAGCATTCTGATAAGATGGAGAAAGTTTAGTAATTACAACATATTTTGCGATCTTGTTCAGAATTTAAAACAATATAACCACAGAAGGTAAAAGCTGGAAGAGTCATTATGTTATATATCTTTTGCAGTTCAAGGACTGGCAGAGCCTCCCTGTGCCAGTTCATGGGTTTATCAAAAATGCAAAATATCAGAACCCATTACAGACTTACTGAGCCAAAATGTGCATGTTAACATGATCTCCAGGTGGGCAAATCCCATTTTACCCATAAGAAAAATGAAGTTCAAAGAACTTAAGTCACTTTGCCCAAAATAATTTCACAAAATGTTACAATTAGAACCATATTTAACTCCCTCCTGTCTTCAGCCTCACCTACCATATTCGAACAAATGTTTAAGGAGGTCTGTTAAGGTCCAGGCACTGCAACATGCACTTTGGCTATCAAGAAAGATGAGCATATCAGACCCCTCCCTCTAAACGAATCCAGACCACTAACAGACAGAGAAAAACAGGTCATTATCTTTTAAGAGTGCTAACAAAGTTGTCCCCAGGGCACTATAAGAGTAACAAATAGGGGGTGGGGAACCTAACCCTGTCTAAGAGAGAAGAATGGGGAAAGGAGGTGAGAAACATGACAAATAAAAGGCAAGGGGACAGGGACTAGGGATATAACTCAGTTGGTACATGCTCGCCTCACATGCACAAGGTCCTGAGTTCAGTCCCCAGCACCACACACACACACAAAAAAAGCAAGCAAGGGGCAATCAAACTAGAAGGAAACACTGAGCAGGGTGTGCTAATGAGAAAAAAGCAAGAGAAATATGGTGGGGAAAAGGAAGCTTGTTGTTAATGGAACCACAACCAGAACCTCCACTTGAAAATCATGGACTTGGCTAGTGATGCAGCTCAGAGCAGAGCACTTTATACAGTACAGGGCTCCAAGTTCCATCCCCAGCACTCCCCGCCAACACACAAAAGAAAAAAAGAAAGAAAAATTATGTACACAGACATATAAAGCCTTAAAATTCAGGCTGATAAAAACAAATCCCCAAGAAGAAAGTCATCCCCATATCCCCACAACAAGAATAAATTTTATAATGAAGAGTAATCTTATTTAGATGACCCTCCCCATCTCCCTCTGTTTTACAGCCTATTTAATAATAGATTGGGAAATTTTACTTTACCTTTTGTTCCTTATCCACACCCATAGCACGCCACAAATATAAAGTTAGGCCCAATTTAGAAACTATGACCTATAAACCTGAACAGGTGAGTGATCATGCTAATAGTCAAATTTACAAATCAAAACCTCCCTTCTGTGGAACCTGCCTATCCACTCCCAAACCATGGGTGGAAGTTGAGATCTGTGGCACTCCTGAATATGGAGGAGAGGCCCAGAGATGAAATGCCTGAGATCAGAACAAACCACAAAACATGCCTGCTTCCCTAAGAAGCCAGGGCAGAGAAGTGTCAAGGTAGTGGTGTGAGCTCTAAGATATCTTAATATATTAACATAGTTTAAGAACACAATTACCACCGATGTGATTCTGCAATCTGTATATGGGGTAAAAATGGGAGTTCATAACCCACTTGAATCAAAGTGTGAAATATGATATGTCAAGAACTATGTAATGTTTTGAACAACCAACAATAAAAATTAAAAAAAAAAAAAAAAAGAACACAATTACCAAGTGTGACTTGATCTAAACAATAGCATGTCTACCTATGGTTCTTCAGGTTCTTCTTGTAGGAACAGGTATTCCTTACTTCATAGATCAAAATCCTGTCAACTCAATCTTATTTTCCTATAGTATGCCTTATTTCCAGGAAGAATGTTAGCTGTTCTAACTCTGGCCCTGGTCCTCTGAAAAGTAGTTTATGATCAACAAACACTTTCTACAGACTTTATAAAGGTTTAAGCAAATGAACCAAACTTTCACTTTGTACACTGCAGTTATACCTCTTACCATAGTTAACTACATAAGGTTTCTTACAGGTATAGTCTGGGGACAAAGTATTTCACAAGTACCCTTCTAAATAGTATTCAACCTATTAGAGACAGATGCCACTATATAAAACTAATCCTAAAAATCATTCCCATTTTTGAAAAAGAGTATATACACTGCTCATTTAATCTTTCCATTCTTCCTAAGTGGTAAGTTCACAACAGCTGTAAGGGTCACACTCCTCAATCTCAGATGAGAAACAAGAGCTCAGTGATTAAGTGACTTGCCCAAGGACAGTCACACAATTGATTTGTGGCAAAGCTGGAACTACAGAGAAACAGGGAGCGTGGGAAGGGGAGGAGCAGTTGGTGGTGCTTAAAGAAATCACACTAAGGCTTTCTTTTCCAATTCCCAGTTTCCACCCTCACAGTCCTTCCCTGACCCCATTCTCCTTTCTCACAATCCCAAATAACAAAAACCAAAAATTAAAGTAGGTCAAAACAAAAAAAGGAAAGTTTTCAGTTTTTTTACTTCTTTCCCATAAAAAACAAAGATAGGTAGTGGAAGGAATTAAAAGGCTAATATGTGGCAGGATTAAAAGTGTATGTGAGAAAGAGAGAAAAAGAGATTGTACATAACTCTCTCATGTTGAGATAGGGAACATGAAAATAATTACTACAGTAATTATGGGGGGGTTATGGGTTACTTATTTTTGGAAAGTATACATTGAATTGTATGAACAGGAAAAAAAAAGAAGAAAAATCATAATCAACTTGATAGATCAGAAAAAGCATTTAATAATGATTCATATCTTTTAAGAAGTCAGCAAACTAGAAAAAAAGGAGAAAATTCCTTTATCTGAAAAAATATTTATAAAAACTATAGCCATTATCATACTCATTGGTGAAATAAAGCAAATACTCCTAGTCTCCCAAATAGGATGCCTATCGCTTCTATTCTACATTGTACTGGTAGTTCTAACCAGTCCAAAGCAAGAAAAAGAAGTAAAACACAAGAAGTTGAGAAAGGCAAGGGAAAAAACTAACATGATTCACATGCAACATGACTGTGTACACAAAAAATTCTATAGGCATAGGACACAGAAGTCACAAAACACGGAGCTGGGGTTGTGGCTCAGTGGTAGAGTACTTGCCTTGCATGTGTGAGGCACTGGGTTCAATCCTCAGCACCACATAAAAATAAATAAATAAACAAAATAAAGGTATTGTGTCCATCTACAACTAAAAAAAAAATAAAAATAAAGGAATCATGAAACACGTGATTCAGCTTCAAAAATCTAGAAAAGGCCATGATAAATTACAAAATCACTTATTATTATTATTATTTTTTTTTTTGAAACACATGTTAGGGTGTAGAGGAAGAACTGAGGATTGGATGACCTGGAATTCTGGAGATGAGAGAGCCTCCAAGGTAAGCTGATGATCATCTCCTAAACTCTTCTCTGGGGGTATCTGCTAATTCTGAGTATGGATTAAAGGTCTTGCTTGGCCAAACAGAAGGACTCTACTAGGTGAAGGGATCTCATTAAGTCTTTAGTGGTAAATTGAGGTTGATGCGATAAAGCCACAAGAGGTCACCAATTTCCAGCTAATTTTCTCTACAGGAGACTTTCTATCTATCAGAATAGCTAAAACAAAAAAATGGTAAATATCTAGTGTTAGAGAAGTTATAAGGCAATCCAAACTCTCATACACTGCCATAGTTACAAACTGGTCCAACCATTTTCAAAAACTAGCACAATATGGGCTGGGGTTGTGGCTCAGCGATAGAGTGCTCGCCTCGCACGTGCAAGACCCTGGGTTCGATAAGTGAAATAAAAATATTGTGTCCAACTACAACTAAAAAATAAATATTAAAAAAAAAACCTAGCACAATATAATAAAGTTGACAATGTGGTATAAAAATCCTAATATTTATCCAAAATAAATGAATTTATATGTTCAGAGCAACTACTCGTGATAGCCCAAACTAGAAATGATCAAATGCCCATCAATAATGAAAAGATAAATTGTGGTACAATCACATAATGGAATAACATACAGCAAGGAAAGTGAATAATACAGAACAAAGCACAAGAATATGGATGCATCTTACTAATACAGGGTTGAGTAAAAGAAGCTAGACATAAAATAAATATTTTATCCTTCCATTTATACAAAGTACAAGCAACAAGTAATATCAAGCTATACCTTCATGTCAGGATGAATGTTAGCCTTGGAGTAGTAGTAGTAGTGATCAAAATAGAGTCTAAGGAGGGTTTCAAGATCATGTGCACACAGGTATGTTCCTTGATGAAAATGCATCAGACTGAATATTACTGTATTTCAATAAAAACTTCTTGGGCTGGGGCTCAGTGGCAGGACGCTTGCCTAGCATGTGTGAGGTACTGGGTCCAATTCTCAGCACCACATATCAAAAATAAAGGTCCATTGACAACCAAAAAAAAAAAAAAAAACCTTCTTAAAAACAATTTTGGGGGCTGGGGTTGTAGCTCAGTGGTACAGCATTCACCTAGCACTTGCAAGTCCCTGGGTTTGATCCTCAGCACCACATAAAAAACAAATAAAATAAAGGTATTGTGTCCAGTTACAACTAAAAAAATAAATGTTAAAAAAAAAAGTTTTTGAATCTAAGTGTTGTGGCATACACCTATAATCCCAGCTACATGGGAGGTTGAGGCAGGAGGATCAGAAGTTTGATGCCAGCCTCAGCCACTCAGTAAGACCCTAAGGAACTTACAGAGGACAATCGGTCTACCTCATAAAATGCTGATTCAGGAAACCTGACTTTTACTCTGCTTTAGTATGTTTCTTCAAGTCTACACTGAGCTATTAACCAATTTTAACCAATGTTTACTAATTACACTTTACAAATGACATCTTTGCTCCTAAGATCCTAGATACTACTGAACTCTTTTGGTCCAACTGAACATTTTGACCTCATCTACTTTTGTCAATCAAGAGTCAGGTGAAATGTTCATATGGGTCAATTAAATGGACAGAGACACCTAAAGCTGCACCAGACTTGGGCATCTTTCACAGGGTTTGTCCTGTAAAATATGCTTAAATAAACTTTGCTAAAGCATGATGCCTGTTACATATTAGGTATCCACAAATGGCAGCCTTATCATAATCATGGATAGAATTGGTTGTAGTGATTTTCATCTATTATTTTTGGATTTTAAAGTCAACTCTATAAAGTAGGGTCTTTCACCCTCAACATTATTGACAATTTGGATCAGATGAATCCTTGTTGTAGGGGCTGTCATGTGCACTGTAGGATACTTAGAGGCATCCCTGGCCCTACTTAAAACAAGCTGGTAGCATTCTTCATTTGTGACAGTCAAAAATGTCTACAAACATTGCCAAATGTCCCCTGGGGGAGGGTGCAAATTGTCACCTATTGAGAACTACTGACTATAAACATTGGCTAACCAACAGCAATTATGCAGGGATAATTACTTACCTGTTTTCCTCATAGTCATATAAGGTACCATACTATTACTAGCCTGTGCAATGAATGTTGTTGTCCTCTGGAGATGACAATATACAACTGTAATTTCCATGAGTGTTAAGAGTGTTAGTAAAAACATGATGATTATTGGAGGAGGTCTGTTTGCATCTCACCCCTCATAGAACTGTAATAATTATGGTTATGATAAGGCTGCCAAGAGGTCCTCAGTCAGAACCAGGGTGTACAAATAGATGCAGATGAGCCCTTAAGTGGAGATATATACCCCTGTGTACAGAATAAAAGTTAATCATTTTGTTTTTATTTGTATTAATTTAGTGCTTGCTTCTCTTGATTTTTTAAAAATATTTTTATTAGGACCTTTATTTATTTATTTGTTTATATGTAGTGCTGAGAATCAAACCCAGTGCCTCACACATGCTAGGCAAGTGCTCTACCACTGAGCCATGACCCCAGCCTTCTCTTGATTAAAAAAAAAAAATTTAGTTGTAGATGGACACAATACCTTCATTTTATTTATTTTTATGTGGTGCTAAGGATTGAACCCAGTGCCTCACATATGCTAGGCAATGCTTTCTACCACTGAGCTACAACTTCAGCCCCTTGATTGGTTTTCTAATTTATTTGGACACTGGGGATTGAACTAGGGGTGCTTTACTCCTGAGCTACATCTTCAGAACTTTTTATTATCTATTTTGAGACAGGGTCTCCCTAAGTTCCTTGGGTCTCACTGAGTGGCTGAGGCTGGCATCAAACTTGTGATTCTCCTGCCTCAACCTCCCATGTAACTGGGATTATAGGTGTGTACCACAACACCTAGATTCAAAAACTGTTTTTAAGAAGTTTTTTTTTTTTGGTTGTCAATGGACCTTTAATTAATTAACTGATTGATATGTGGTGCTGAGAATTGGACCTAGTGCCTTACACATGCTGGGGTGGGTGGGGGGTATAATGCGGAGCCAGGCTGCTAAGAGCCAAGTATATGATGCATGGCATTTTTGGTCGAAAGGTGACGGCCAGCTAGCCATTGAGATGATATGATTATGTTAAGATTTGCATTCATATGGATATTGGACTCCTGCTGTTCACCTAGGCCGGCTACGGGACTCCTGGAGAGTTCCCATTGGTTGGGGAAGTACAGTAGGAGGGAGTTCCGGGGGAGGAGCTCTCTCTGCAGTCCGGGAGGACGCTGCGTGGGTGGAAAAAATCTTCCCGGGCGGTACCGGACATTGGCGGCAGTTTCAAAAAATGAACTTTGTTCCTGCTTGAGTGGCTCGTGATTTTGTGCCCAGCCAGACTGCGGCACCAGGCCAATGGTGCACACCTGTAATCCCAGCGACTGGGGAGGCTGAGACAGGAGGATCACCAAGTTCAAGGCCAGCCTCAGCAACTTGAACCTTTAGCAACTTAGTGAGACTCTGGCTCACAACAAAAAAAATAAAATAAAAAAGTAAAGCACCCTGGATTTAATCCCCAATAACAACAAACAAAAAATTAATGCAGAATGCCAAAAAATACCCAAAAGCTATTTTATGGAATTGGACAAATTGATATCAAGGTTATATGGAAAAACAAACAGAATGATAACTAGGAAAACACTTAAAAACTAGAAGTGGGGGAATAGACTTACCTGGTATTAAAACATACTAGAAAGACTCTGTAATGAAAACAAAATGGTACTAGAATATGAAAAAACAAATATATCAGTAAAAAAAAATTTACAAAGCACAGAACTAGACCCAAATACACATGGAAATTTAGTATTTAACAAAGGTAGCGGGCTGGGGCTGTGGCTCAGTGGTTGAGCACTTGCCTCGAATGTGTGAGGCACTGGGTTCGATCCTCAGCACCACATACAAAAATTAAATAAATAAAATAAAGATATTAAAAAAAAACAAAGGTAGCATTTCAACTCATTTTAAGACTGACTTTTTAACAAATAGTATTTGGACAATTGAGTAGCCACTGTAAAAGAATAAAATTGGATTTATATCTAATTCCAGTCACAAAAATAAAGTCTCAATGGATAAGACCACAATATTAAAATTTCTAAATATCCAAGTGAAACCAGATTTAAAATTAGGTAGTCAGTGTAGTTAGGTAAATCGGGTCTAATATTGAGTGAAATCTAAAATGGAGGCCATGTTGAGAATGAATTTCCGGAAAAGTTGAGCAACTCTTGGAATGTTAATGTGTAAGAGTAAAAGAAATTGAAGTTAAAGTGTAAAAGACCGGATATCGTAAAGTTTCTAAGCTGCAAAGCCTGAGTTAAAATGTAAAGGACCAGGTATTGTTAAGTTCCTATGCTACACCCAAAACCTGAAATTCCTGTAGCTGTTAGGACAATTCCCGGGACTGCCCAGTAAATATTCCCCCGACCATCTAGTTGTTTAATAACCTAGGACCCTGTGCAGCTTGGCACATAGGCATCTCAGGGCCTAAACCAATCAGTTTGAATGTGTACCCCGCTTTAGAACTGACCTATCACCCCCGCCCGACCTGTTCCCGCCAATGAATGTGCTAATCAAGTTTGAGAGTTGTTGTTCGATTTTCCCGCGCCTCATGATGATTTGTTCTGATGTATGCAAAGCCCCCGCCCTCTCCAAAAAGTGTACTTAAGCACTGCTTAACCTCTGCTCGGGGCTCTGGGCCGCTCTCCCTTGTTGAGTGAGCCTGGAGCCCCAGCGCGCTGGATTGGATCCTCAATAAATCCCCTTTTGCTGTTGCATGAGCCGGTCTCTTGGTGGTCTCTTCCTCCGACGTCCACCGGACCCTTACAAATGAAGCCCAGGAAACAGCCCCCAACAGATTTGAAGATAGCCCATCCCAAAGAAATGTTAATGAACAGCAAACTTGATTCCGAAGTGCCCAGATTACTTCTTTGGCCCACCTGTGTCCCAGCCCTTCCGGCCTTCCCACCTACATTCCATCACCAAAAACTATAAAAAGGGGAACACATTCGCCCTTCAACGGATTCCACCTCTTGGGTACCCTTCTTCCTCTGGGAGAAGTCTTTTCTGCTGTCCTTTAATAAACTTCTAATTTTCCACTCTGACCTTGCCTCGGCATGCTTCTCTGGTGTTATTCTTCAACACTGGGGAAGCAAGGGGTCAACAGCGGTAACACAAGTATTAGAAGAAAAGATGGTTAAATTCATCTTTAACAATGGTGTAGAGAAAGGCTTTCTAACTCTTTTTTATTTATTTATTTATTTTTCAGTTTGCAGCGGACACAACATCTTTGTTTGTATGTGGTGCTGAGAATCAAACCTGGGTCGCACGCATGCCAGGCGAGCACGCTATGGCTTGAGCCACATCCCCAGCCCAGCTTTCTAACTCCTGACTGAAAAAATCTAGAGCTATAGATCAAACACCTAAACGAGCTAAAACTAAGCTGGGCGTGGTAGTACATACGTGTAATCCCAGCAACCAGGGAGGCAGAGGCTGGAGGATTGCCAAATTCAAGGCCAGCCTCCATAACTTAGTAAAGACCCTGCCTCAAAATAAAAAAATAAAAAGAGCTGGGGATGTGGCTCATTGGTAGAGTACACTTGCATTCAATCTCCAGTATTATAGAGGAAAACAAAACAAAACAAAACAACTCCCCCCCAAAACCATAGAACACTTAGAAGAAAACACAGGGGGAAAACTTCATGACATTGGATTTGGCAAAAATGACTTCTTGAATATGACATCAAAAGCACAGGCAAAAAAGAAAAAATAAATTGGACTACATCAAAATTAAAAATTTCTGTGTATCAAGCAATACAATCGACAGTGAAAAGGCAATCTGTGGCATGGGAGAAAATCTTTGTAAATTAAATCTGAGAAAAGGGTAAATATTCAAGAATATATAAATAACTCCTGTAATATAACAACAAAAAATTTAATTATGCTTATCAAAGGTTTTTCCAAAAATAAGGCCATATGCTACTTTTGTATCCTCACCCCTTCTCAGGACCATCAAGCAAGAGTTTATCCTGGGAGTTTGAAGAATTTGGTTTTCTTTTTAACTTCCTTTATTTTATAATTCCATATAATAAAGAAACAAAGTTATCTATGCCAGTTGCAGATAAAGCTTTAGGGGGAAAAAAAAAACTATAAGGAAGGAAATACAAATCGCCTAGTTTTCAACACCGGAGATAAACGTTCTTAATGTATCTCTTTCTAGAAAATGTATTTATACATTAATACTTTTCTTACATAAATGGTTACAAATGTAAGTCCAAGGAGTTCCCACTCATCATAGCACCTGTTTTATAGCCACCAACCAGCATACCTTGAGGAAAAAGGCAAGATACTAAGTTTTTTTTAGTATAATGCTACTCATCCTTTTCTCCATCACTCTGTTCCCTGAATTCTGTAGACAACATATAAAGCTAGGCCCTGTACTCAACTCTATTTATCATCTTAAAGAATATTTAAAATACACGATACAAGTTTTGAAATATCTGCCTTCCTTAATAAAATGAGGAGAGTATTCTTGCCCCCTGGTGGTCCAACATGGTAGTCAAAGCCTGAGTAGAATAAGGTGTATTTCCATATGGATTTGCAAGAGAATAGTCCCAAGTCAAAAAGCTTAAACAGAATCAATCAATAGAGTCATCACTTTATGAAGCAGCCTGATGTGGGGTGACAACATGAAAAGCAACTTCAAAAGCAAGAGGATGGCAGCAGTGAAGAGATACTGGTCACAGTTGGGGGTAGTGCATTAAATAAGTGTTATGTAGTAAGGATAATGAGAACCATGGTCCTCAGAGTTAAATATATAGAAAGGACACAAGCTAAAATGAACCATGAAGTTTTGGTTTTCAATATATATAGGCAGATACAGAAATAAATATAAAACTTGTCTGTGTATTTATGTATTTAAACTCACATTCACAAATATGTACACACAAGTGTGTACATGAATAAATATACACAGGGGACTGGGGCTGTAGCTCAGTGGTAGAGCGTTTGCCTTGCACGCCTGAGGCCTGAGGCCTGAGGCCTGAGGCCCTGGGTTCGCTCCCCAGCACCACATAAAAATAAGCAAATCGGGCTGGGATTGTGGCTCAGCGGTAGAGTGTTCGCCTAGCATGGGCGGGACCCGGGTTTGATTCTCAACAACACATAAAAATAAAGGCATTGTGCTGTGTCCATCTACAAAAAAGATTCTCTCTCTCTTAAAAAAAAAAAAATAATAAGCAAATAAAAAGAAAGATATTGTGTCCATCTACAATTAAAAAAAATTCTTTTAAATAAATAAATATACACAGACACATATCTTCATACACACACACATATACACGTGCGTGCATACACACAATACTTATTTATTTACATACACATATTTCCTAGTTCTGTCTATTATTAGTTCTGTCTACTAAGAGGGTCTGGGTCCCCAAATCTTCTCTTCTTCCCTAAACAGCAATGAGTACGCCTAGCACGCAGAACTTGGTTTCTAGATTTTATTCTCTAAAAATTAAGTGCTAAAAGAATGTTAAATGGACAGAAGCCACTGTTAGAAGGCTCCCAATGCCTATACTTGGGACAATTTGAGTATTAGACTAAACAATAACAATATATATTCTTTTAATATTTAAAAATATTTTTTAGTTGTTGACGGATCTTTATTTTATTTATTTGTATGTGATGCTGAGAATTTGAATCCAGTGCCTCACACACGTTAGGCAAGTGCTCTTCCACTGAGATACAACCCCAGCCTGACAATGAATTTTTAATTAAAACTCTATAAAATAGGACATCATAAATACATGACATAGATAAATAAGATGAAAAAGTTAATAGTTTGATGAGGAACATTACATTTCAATAGTTTTAAAGTACTTCCCCAAAAGATACTTATAACAAAGGAGAAAAGATTAACTTTAGAGTGAAAAAGCCTTGGATGAACTATCTTAAACTGATCGAAATAAATACTGTCAATAAAGAGACATATCAAAATTGATGGCCACCTGAAAGGATGCAATGAGAACACAGCATCACTTCTGTGATATTCATGCCAAAATTAAGTAACCTGTAATTAATCATGATGAATAATTAATCAGACAAGCCCACATTAGGGACATTCTACAAAGTAACTAGTCTAAATTCCAAGAGTCAAGGTCATGAAAGGAAAGACTGGAAATGTTCCAATTTGAGAAGACTTAAGCAACTGAAGACAACACACTGGGGCAACCGATCTGAGGTTTAAATGGTAGTAATGTATCAATGCTAATTTTCTTTCCCCTTCTCTTCCTCCCTCTCTCATTTGTTGTTCCTCTATTTTGTTTTGTCCTACATTTTTTAATTGAAAAATAACAATTATATTTTGTAGTGAGAACATCTAAATTTTACTTTCTTAGCAATTTGGAAACATACATATACTAACTATAGTCACAAGGTTAAGCAATATATCTCAAAAATCTATTTCTCAGCTGGGGACATAATAGTGTAAAGTGCTTGCCTAGTATGTGCAAGGCTCACCAGAGGAAGAGAGGGGGAGGGGAGGAATATATATACTTATCTGTTTATATAGAGAGGTGGGTGGAGAGGGGAGAGAAAGAGATAGGTGTATTTTACAAGTGATAAGTTTAAAATATATATTGACCCAGTAGTTCAAGAAGCTGAGACAGGAAGATCACAAGTTCAACAACTTAGCCAGACCCCGTCTCTAAATAAAATACAAAAAGGGTTGGGGGTGCTGGGGATGTGGCTCAAACGGTAGCGTGCTCACCTGGCATGCGTGCGGCCTGGGTTCGATCCTCAGCACCACATACAAACAAAGATGTTGTGTCCGCCGAAAAACTAAAAAATAAATATTAAAAAATTCTCTCTCTCTCTCAAAAAAAAAAGGGCTGGGGATGCAGCTCACTGGTTAAACGTCTTTGGGTTTAATCCCCAGTAAAAGCAAAACAAAAAATAACATAAATAACATATATACTAAACATCCAAGGGGAAAGGTCGGATGGGAAGTGTATTAACTAAGGAAAGGCTCAGGACACATATCAGGTCTACCTCAAAGAGTTTCTGTGATAATGAATATGTTCTACATCTGCCCTATTCCATATGGTATCCACTAAGCCATATGAGTCTTAAAATGTGGCTAGCGGGGCTGGGGTTGTAGCTCAGTGGTAGAGCACTTGCTCAAACATGTGAGGCCCTGGGTTCAATCCTCAGCACCAAATAAAAATAAATAAATAAAAATAAATAAATAAATAAATAAAAATAAAGATATTTTTAAAAACCTTATCTTGAAGCTTTGATTGGTCAATCTATGTCATGAACTTCATCAATGAAAATGAAGAGCAGAGGGAGAAAGCCATGTGGCTCAAGCGGTAGCGCGCTCTCCTGGCATGCGTGCGGCCCAGGTTCGAGCCTCAGCACCACATACAAACAAAGATGTTGTGTCTGCCGAAAACTAAAAAATAAATATTAAAAAATTCTCTCTCTCTCTCTCACTCTCTCTTTAAAAAAAAAAAATCTATGGTACATTAACATATAACTTCCATTCAGCAATGAACATAGATCTACATGAATGGGTCTCAAAAACAGTATTTAATTTAAAAAAGCAATTCAGAAGAAAAATTTCCATGAAGGTCAAAAGTAGATTTAAAAAAAAAAAAAAGGGTAATTAGATTTAGAAAAGGGAAATATCTGTGTGTCCTGTCTGTATAAGGTCTAAAGAAAAGGAAGAATTTAGTCTTAAAAAGAGGGAAAGGCATCCCAGAATTGGGAATGAGTAGGTTCTATACAGGAAAGAGCAAATTGGTCAGTCTGATAAGATAAGAGGAAAATTAGTTTGAAAAGTTAGGCTAGGGCCAGCAAACAGAAAGAATGCTTAAATGCTGGGTCAATAAATCTGGATTCTGAGCTGGATGCAGTGGGGGATGCCTGTAAACCCAGCTATTCAGTAGGCTGAGGCAAGAGGACAGAAAGTTTGAGGTCATTCTGGGTAACTCAGTGAGACCCTGCCTCAAAAAAAGCTGGGGATGGGGCTGGGGTTGTAGCTCAGTGGTAGAGGACTTGCCTAGCACGTCTGAGTCACCACTGAGTTAGATCCTCAGCACCACATAAAAAATAAATAAGTAAAAATAAAGGTATTATTTCTATGTACATAAAAATAAAAAGATATCATTCATTAAAAACAAAAACAAAAACAAAAAACCTGGGGATGTAGCTCCGAGATATAGTGCGAGAAAGCCCTGGGTTCAATCCTCAGCACTGTAAGAAAAAAAAAAGTGTGTACTTGATCTTGAAGCAGTGCAGAACCATTGGTGGTGTCTTAGCAAGATACTGGCATGGGGAAAGTAGTATATTAGTAGGATTAATCTGACAGTGAGGATAAGGATTAAATTATGGAGAGACAGAAGACTGATCCTCAGGTATCTCAAGTGGTTGCCAGGGAATGGGCTATTACCTCCGTATTTCCTTAACAATTCAAATAATTCTACACAATCCCAATTTACCTAATGTGGCTGAACAGATGAAGATCTTTAAAATAAATTAATCTTACACATTTCTTTCTCAAGATATAAGACCAGAAAATAGATGCTCAAACACTGGCAAAGGAGGTATAAGTCTCTCATGCCAAACAGATATTGGTTAAATCCCTGCTCTTCCTGTCATCTCCATTAACACTTTGTGGTCATCTCCATTAACACATTCTTCCCACTATGGACAGTAGGATTAAGTTCCTTAAGATTTGACCATGCAGGGCTGGGGTTGTGGCTTAGTGGAAGAGCGCTTGCCTCGCATGTGTGGGGCATGTGTGGGGCACTGAGTTCGTTCCTTAATACCACATAAACAAACAAAATAAAGGTACTGTGTCCATCTACAACAATAACAACAAAAAGATTTGGTCATGTGGTGCTTTCCTTTCTAAAACTATGTCCTGATGCCTTTGATTAAAACTGTATTTTCCTTAATACCCTCACTCATTTCTAGAGGACAGCTTTCTAGATGGTTGATCTCATTCATTATGCTTTGAATCTTCCGAAATTCCTTCTCTGAGAACCCTAACTTGAAGGTATGATTGGTCAATCTATGTCATGAACTTCATCAATGAAAATGAAGCACAGAGGGAGAAAGCCATAGTCAAAATCTAATTAGAACATACAAATCATTTAGTTGTATAAAACTATTAAAACAGATACTTCCTTTCATACTACAAATTCTGTACGCTGGAGACAATATGAGCAAAGCCTAGTCTATCAATAAATTAATTTAGAACAAAAGAAAGCTTTCTGATCTGGAAGAGGACAGAAAGAGGCACCCTGCCTAGGCTAAATGGGCCTGCCACTTCTCTATGTCCAGGGATCTTTTCAAATGTAGTAGGATTCAGTGGCACAGTGGAGAATAGAGAAGGGAAAACAAATTCTATAGATTCTTCATTTGTATTAGTCCACCTTAGTATTATTGCTACTCCCATCAGAGCTCAAGCAGTAAAATCTAAGACCCAATGGGCAGGTTTCTCTGCCCCAGGACTCTCTTACTCCCTTACATCCTGCACATAGCCACCAAAGTTTCTAAACTACTGGTTTCATTAGATCACCCCAGCTCAAAATTCTTAATGACGCCTTACCTAATACTCATTATTTTTCAACTACTTAATTGGGGTGAAAATCCCAATTAAAATTCAAGGCCCAGGTTAGCACTGTTTTACTCTTATGATATAGGACTTGTGTTCCCAGGGAAATTCTCTAAAGCTTCAACTAAATTAATCTGTTCACTGTCCTCCCAACACAAAATACTTGCACACCCAGGTTGGACTACACCGACACCTGCCCACACTCCACCACCTGTGCCATTCCTTCAAAGCACAGCCTAGACCCTTAATCTATCTCTGCCCCTCACCATGCTCCTAAAGTACACACTGCCCATCCTGCCCATTTTCTGACACTTGTCAAACTCATTCTTTTTTCTGCTGGCTGTACTTTCATGGCCTATGAAACATTCCAACCAAGCTAGACCACATACTTAAACAGTGTTATCACAGTGCCCTGCATTTATTGGTCCTAAATATTATTGATGAATGCCAGGAGGGTGAACTGATCTACTTCTACTCACAGTAAGGGGTATTTAGCGTTCGTTACAAGACTGAAAATTTGTAGTGCACACAGAGCAGCGCAGAAGTGAAGGGAGCACGCCACCGGAGGACGACCAAAAACCCGCGTCCTAATCCTGGTTTTACCCCAATCTCTGCAACCGTGGGGCAATCACACAATCTCCCTAGGCCTCGGTTGTTTCAGGTGTAAAACAACACAGCTGTTGCGGAGGATCCCAAGGTATCTTTCGGCTCCCAAATTTCCCTCGACAGGAAACTCAACACTGTTTCCTCACTACCGCGGAGGGAGGCAAACTTTCACAGTTCAGAGCGCGGGCATTTCCCTCGTCCTGGACACAGACCGCACGGGAAAAAGCTCAGAGCAGGGTGAGCATCGGTCTCCCCGGACTCACCAGATTCCTTCACCTCATGGCAAAGGAGTCCGCCTCAGGCTGCCGGCCCGTGAAGGCAGACTGCCCGACAGTGGCGCGGCTCCTGAGAGTGGGCCGGGGGCACTCGGTTCGACCCCGCGCCCCGTGCACTTGTGGCACACGTCCCGTGTCCGCAGGTCACTGCCCCCGTCTGCCCTTAGCCGCCCGAGAGACGCCCTAAACGCCTGGCCAGGGCCCTCGCTCCCGCCAGGCAAGCCGCCCTTCCGGGCCCTGGGCGGCCTCAGCGCGGCCGTCCGCGCCCC